>NW_028270182.1:20717449-20782449 GCF_037043375.1 Chiloscyllium plagiosum
CACTCACACACACACACCCTCACGCACACTCACACGCACACGCACACACACTGACACACACACACACACTCTCACACACACTCACTCACCCACACACACTCACACTCTCACACCCTCACACACACACACCCTCACACACACACACCCTCACACACACTCTTACACACACTGCCTCACACACACACTCACACACCCTCACACACACTCCCACACACACTCACACTCACACACACCCTCACACATACACCGTCACACAAACTCACACGCACACAACCTCACACACACCCTCACTCACACACACTCACACACACACTCACACACACCCTCACACACACATACCCACACACACACCCTCACACACACTCACTCACACACACACACTCACACACACACACACACTCACTCCCTCACACACACACTCTCACACACCCTCACACACACCCTCACTCACACTCACACACACACCCTCACTCACACCCACACCCACACATCCTCACACACACTCACACGCACTCAACCTCACACACACCCTCACTCACACACCCTCACACACACACTTACACACACTCACACAACCTCACTCACACCCACACACACCCTCACACACACTCACACACACTCACACACACACACTCACACACACACTCTCACACGCACACAACCTCACACACACCCTCACTCACACCCTCACGCACACACTTACACAAACACTCACACACACACACCCTCACACACACACACACACTCTCACACGCACACATTCTCACACACACCCTCACACATACACTTACACACACACTCACACACACACTCACACACACACCCTCACGCACACACGCACATTCACACACACTCACTCACATCCTCACTCACACATACTCACAAACACACACTCACACCCTCACATACACATACTCTCACACACCCTCATACACACCCACACACACACCCTCACACACACACTCACACACACTCACTCCCTCACATACACACTCTCACACACCCTCATACACACCCTCACTCACACTCACACACACACCCTCACACACACCCACACCCACACCCACACACCCTCACACACACAAACCCACACACTGTCACACACACGCACACAACCTCACACACACCCTCACTCACACACCCTCACACACACACTTACACACACATTCACACACACACCCTCACTCACACCCACACACACACCCTCACACACGCTCACACACACACACTCACACCCTCACACACACACCCTCACACACACACTTACACACACATTCACACACACACCCTCACTCACACCCACACACACACCCTCACACACACTCACACACACACCCTCACGCACACACGCACATTCACACACACTCACTCACATCCTCACTCACACATACTCACAAACACACACTCACACCCTCACATACACATACTCTCACACACCCTCATACACACCCACACACACACCCTCACACACACACTCACACACACTCACTCCCTCACATACACACTCTCACACACCCTCATACACACCCTCACTCACACTCACACACACACCCTCACACACACCCACACCCACACCCACACACCCTCACACACACAAACCCACACACTGTCACACACACGCACACAACCTCACACACACCCTCACTCACACACCCTCACACACACACTTACACACACATTCACACACACACCCTCACTCACACCCACACACACACCCTCACACACACTTACACACACACTCACACACACATTCACAAACACACACCCTGATGCATACACTCACACACACACTTACACACACACAAACACACACACTCACACACCCTCACACACACCCTCACACACACTCGCACACACACACGCACACTCACACACACTCCCTCACACATACCCTCACTCACACTCACTCACACAGGCAAACACACACCCTCACACAGACACACTCACACACACACGCCCTAACACACACACTCACACACACTCACACACACACTTACACCCACACTCACACACACACTCACACTCACACGCCCTCACACACACTCACACACACACTCACGCACACACACTCACACCAACACACCCTCACACACACACACTCACACGCACACACACACTCTCACACGCACACAACCTCACACACATCCTCACTCACACACCCTCACACACTCACTTACACACACACTCACACACACACACACTCACACACACACCCTCACACACACTCACACACACACACCCTCACGCACACTCACACGCACACGCACACACACTGACACACACACACACTCTCACACACACTCACTCACCCACACACACTCACACTCTCACACCCTCACACACACACACCCTCACACACACACACCCTCACACACACTCTTACACACACTGCCTCACACACACACTCACACACCCTCACACACACTCCCACACACACTCACACTCACACACACCCTCACACATACACCGTCACACAAACTCACACGCACACAACCTCACACACACCCTCACTCACACACACTCACACACACACTCACACACACCCTCACACACACAAACCCACACACACACCCTCACACACACTCACTCACACACACACACTCACACACACACACACACTCACTCCCTCACACACACACTCTCACACACCCTCACACACACCCTCACTCACACTCACACACACACCCTCACTCACACCCACACCCACACATCCTCACACACACTCACACGCACTCAACCTCACACACACCCTCACTCACACACCCTCACACACACACTTACACACACTCACACAACCTCACTCACACCCACACACACCCTCACACACACTCACACACACTCACACACACACACTCACACACACACTCTCACACGCACACAACCTCACACACACCCTCACTCACACCCTCACGCACACACTTACACAAACACTCACACACACACACCCTCACACACACACACACACTCTCACATGCACACATTCTCACACACACCCTCACACATACACTTACACACACACTCACACACACACTCACACACACACCCTCACGCACACACGCACATTCACACACACTCACTCACATCCTCACTCACACATACTCACAAACACACACTCACACCCTCACATACACATACTCTCACACACCCTCATACACACCCACACACACACCCTCACACACACACTCACACACACTCACTCCCTCACATACACACTCTCACACACCCTCATACACACCCTCACTCACACTCACACACACACCCTCACACACACCCACACCCACACCCACACACCCTCACACACACAAACCCACACACTGTCACACACACGCACACAACCTCACACACACCCTCACTCACACACCCTCACACACACACTTACACACACATTCACACACACACCCTCACTCACACCCACACACACACCCTCACACACGCTCACACACACACACTCACACCCTCACACACACTCACACACACTCACTCCCTCACACACACACTCTCATACACCCTCACACACACCCTCACTCACACTCACACACACACCCTCACTCACACTCACACCCACACACCCTCACACACACTCACACACACAAACACACACACCCTCACACACACACTCACACGCACACCTCACACACACCCTCACTCACACACCCTCACACACACCCACACACACACCCTCACACACACTCACAAACACTCACACACACACTCTCACATGCACACAACCTCACTCACACATCCTCACACACACACTTACACACACACACACCCTCACACACACACACTTACACTCACACTCACACACACTCCCACACACACACACACTCACACACACGCACACACTCACACACACACCCTCACGCACACTCACACACACACACGCACACTCACACACACTCACACACACACGCACATTCACACACACACACCCTCACACACACTCACTCATATGCTCACTCACACGCACTCACACACCCACACCCTCACACACACTCGCCAACACAAACACACACCCTCACACACACACTCACACACACACACCCTCACTCACACACCCTCACACACACACTTACACACACACTCACACACACACCCTCACTCACACACACACCCTCACACACACTCACACACACAAACACACACACCCTCATACACACACTTACACGCACACAACCTCACACACACTCACACACACTCAAACACACACACACACTCACACACACTCCCACACACACACACTCACACACACTCACACACCATCTCATACACACACAGTCACACACTCACACATACACTGCCTCACACACACATATTCACACACCCTCACACACACACACCCACACACACTCACACACACCCTCACACACACCCTCACACACACACACACTCACACGCACACAACATCACACACACCCTCACTCACACACACTTACACACACATTCACATACACACCCTCACTCACACCCACACACACACCCTCACACACGCTCACACACACACTCACACCCTCACACATACACTCACACACACTCACTCTCTCACACTCACACTCACACACACCCTCACATACACACACCCTCACTCACACTCACACACACACTCTCACTCACACACACACCCACACACCCTCACACACACAAACACACACGCTCACACACACGCTCACACACACACTCACACACACACTCTCACACGCACACAACCTCACTCACACACCCTCACACACAGACTTACACACACACACACCCTCACACACACTTACACTCACACTCACACACACACACTCACACACTGACCCTCACACGCACACACTCACACACACACCCTCACGCACACTCACACACACACACGCACACTCACACACACACACGCACATTCACACACACACACCCTCACACACACTCACTCATATGCTCACTCACACACACTCACACAAACACACCCACACCCTCACACACACTCACCAACACAAACACACACAGCCTCACACACACACTCACACGCACACAACCTCACACACACACCCTCACTCACACACCCTCACACACACACTTACACACACACTCACACACACACCCTCACTCACACCCACACACACACCCTCACACACACTCACACACACTCACACACACAAACACACACACCCTCATACACACACTTACACGCACACAACCTCACACACACTCAAACATACACACTCACACACACTCCCACACACACACACACACTCACACACACTGCCTCACACACACATACTCACACACACTCACACACTCACACACCCACACACACTCACACTCACACACCCTCACACACACACTCACTCACATACACACACATTCACACACACACACCCTCACACACACTCACTCACACACACTCACTCACACACACTCACACACACACACTCACACCCTCACACACACATACTCTCTCACACCCTCACACCCACCCACACACACACCCTCACACACACTCACACACACACTCACACACACACACCCTCACACGCACACACACACACTCACACTCACACACACACACCCTCACACACACTCACCCATACACACACTCACACACACACTGCCTCACACACACACACTCACACACACACTCACGCACACTCACACATACACACACACCCTCACACACACACCCTCACACACACCCACACCCACACCCACACACCCTCACACACACAAACCCACACACTGTCACACACACGCACACAACCTCACACACACCCTCACTCACACACCCTCACACACACACTTACACACACATTCACACACACACCCTCACTCACACCCACACACACACCCTCACACACGCTCACACACACACACTCACACCCTCACACACACTCACACACACTCACTCCCTCACACACACACTCTCATACACCCTCACACACACCCTCACTCACACTCACACACACACCCTCACTCACACACACACCCACACACCCTCACACACACCCACACACACAAACACACACAAACACACACACCCTCACACACATACTCACACGCACACCTCACACACATCCTCACTCACACACCCTCACACATACACTTACACACACACACACCCTCACTCACACCCACACACACACCCTCACACACACTCACAAACACTCACACACACACTCTCACACGCACACAACCTCACTCACACACCCTCACATACACACTTACACACACACACCCTCACACACACACACTTACACTCACACACAGACCCTCACACACACACACTCACACACACACCCTCACGCACACTCACACACACACACTCACACACACTCACACACACACACGCACATTCACACACACACACCCTCACACACACACACCAACACAAACACACACATCCTCACACACACACTCACACGCACACAACCTCACACACACACCCTCACACACACACATACACACACACTCACACACACACCCTCACTCACACCCACACACACACCCTCACACACACTCACACACACTCACGCACACAAACACACACAAACACACACACCCTCATACACACACTTACACGCACACAACCTCACACACACTCACACACACTCAAACACACACACCCACACTCCCACACACTCCCACACACACACACTCACACACACTCACACACCATCTCATACACACACAGTCACACACACTCACACACACACTGCCTCACACACACATACTCACACACACTCACACACTCACACTCCCACACACACTCACACTCACACACACCCTCACACACACACAGCCTCACACACACACTCACACACTCACACACACCCTCACACACGCACTCACACTCACACACACCCTCACACACACACACTCACATGCACACAACCGCACACACACCCTCACTCACACACCCTCACACACACACTTACACACACACTGCCTCACACACACTCACTCACTCACATGCTCACTCACACACACACACCCTCACACACACTTACACACACACTGCCTCACACACACTCACTCACATGCTCACTCACACACACTCACACCCTCACACACACACTCACACACACTCACTCCCTCACACACACACACCCTCACTCACACCCACACCACACACGCACACCCTCACACACACTCACACACACAAACCCACACACCCTCACACACACCCTCACACGCACACAACCTCACACACACCCTCACACACACACCCTCACACATACACTTACACACTCACACACATACCCTCACTCACACCCACACACACACCCTCACACACACTCACACACACTCACACACACACAGTCACACACACTCACACAAACACTCACACAAACACTCACACACACTCACACACCCTCACACACACACAGTCACACACACTCACACACCCTCACATACACACACCCACACACACTCACACTCACACACACCCTCACACACACACCCTCACACACACGCACTCACACACACTCACACACCCTCACACACACTCACACACACACACTGCCTCAACGACACACACTCACACACACCCTCCCACACACATACCTACACACACTCACACTCACACACACCCTCACACACACACACTCACACACACAACCTCACACACTCCCTCACTCACACACCCTCACACACACACTTACACACACACTCACACACACACCCTCACTCACACCCACACTCACACTCACACCCTCACACACACACACACTCACACTCACTCCCTCACACACACACACTCTCACAAACCCTCACACACACCCTCACTCACACTCACGCACATACTCTCACTCACACCCACACCCACACACCCTCACACACACTCACACACATAAACACACCCACCCTCACACACACACTCACACGCACACAACCTCACACACACCCTCACTCACACACCCTCACACACACTTACACACTCACACACACACCATTGCTCACACCCACACACACACCCTCAAACACACTCACACACACAAACACACACACACACACACACATTCTCACACGGACACAACCTCACACACACCCTCACTCACACACCCTCACACACACACTTACACACACACTCACACACACTCACACTCACACACACACTCACACTCACACAACCTCAGACACACTCACACATATACACACACCCTCACTCACACACCCTCACACACACACACACTCACACACAAACATTCACACACACCCTCACGCACACTCACACACACACGCACACACACACTGACACACACACACTCACACATACACACACACCCTCACACACACACTCACTCACATACACACACATTCACACACACACACCCTCACACACACTCACTCACACACACTCACTCACACACACTCACACACACACACTCACACCCTCACACACACATACTCTCTCACACCCTCACACCCACCCACACACACACCCTCACACACACTCACACACACACTCACACACACACACCCTCACACGCACACACACACACTCACACTCACACACACACACCCTCACACACACTCACCCATACACACACTCACACACACACTGCCTCACACACACACACTCACACACACACTCACGCACACTCACACATACACACACACCCTCACACACACACCCTCACACACACCCACACCCACACCCACACACCCTCACACACACAAACCCACACACTGTCACACACACGCACACAACCTCACACACACCCTCACTCACACACCCTCACACACACACTTACACACACATTCACACACACACCCTCACTCACACCCACACACACACCCTCACACACGCTCACACACACACACTCACACCCTCACACACACTCACACACACTCACTCCCTCACACACACACTCTCATACACCCTCACACACACCCTCACTCACACTCACACACACACCCTCACTCACACTCACACCCACACACCCTCACACACACTCACACACACAAACACACACACCCTCACACACACACTCACACGCACACCTCACACACACCCTCACTCACACACCCTCACACACACCCACACACACACCCTCACACACACTCACAAACACTCACACACACACTCTCACATGCACACAACCTCACTCACACATCCTCACACACACACTTACACACACACACACCCTCACACACACACACTTACACTCACACTCACACACACTCCCACACACACACACACTCACACACACGCACACACTCACACACACACCCTCACGCACACTCACACACACACACGCACACTCACACACACTCACACACACACGCACATTCACACACACACACCCTCACACACACTCACTCATATGCTCACTCACACGCACTCACACACCCACACCCTCACACACACTCGCCAACACAAACACACACCCTCACACACACACTCACACACACACACCCTCACTCACACACCCTCACACACACACTTACACACACACTCACACACACACCCTCACTCACACACACACCCTCACACACACTCACACACACAAACACACACACCCTCATACACACACTTACACGCACACAACCTCACACACACTCACACACACTCAAACACACACACACACTCACACACACTCCCACACACACACACTCACACACACTCACACACCATCTCATACACACACAGTCACACTCACACATACACTGCCTCACACACACATATTCACACACCCTCACACACACACACCCACACACACTCACACACACCCTCACACACACCCTCACACACACACACACTCACACGCACACAACATCACACACACCCTCACTCACACACACTTACACACACATTCACATACACACCCTCACTCACACCCACACACACACCCTCACACACGCTCACACACACACTCACACCCTCACACATACACTCACACACACTCACTCTCTCACACTCACACTCACACACACCCTCACATACACACACCCTCACTCACACTCACACACACACTCTCACTCACACACACACCCACACACCCTCACACACACAAACACACACGCTCACACACACGCTCACACACACACTCACACACACACTCTCACACGCACACAACCTCACTCACACACCCTCACACACAGACTTACACACACACACACCCTCACACACACACACACTTACACTCACACTCACACACACACACTCACACACTGACCCTCACACGCACACACTCACACACACACCCTCACGCACACTCACACACACACACGCACACTCACACACACACACGCACATTCACACACACACACCCTCACACACACTCACTCATATGCTCACTCACACACACTCACACAAACACACCCACACCCTCACACACACTCACCAACACAAACACACACAGCCTCACACACACACTCACACGCACACAACCTCACACACACACCCTCACTCACACACCCTCACACACACACTTACACACACACTCACACACACACCCTCAATCACACCCACACACACACCCTCACACACACTCACACACACTCACACACACAAACACACACAAACACACACACCCTCATACACACACTTACACGCACACAACCTCACACACACTCAAACATACACACTCACACACACTCCCACACACACACACACACTCACACACACTGCCTCACACACACATACTCACACACACTCACACACTCACACACCCACACACACTCACACTCACACACCCTCACACACACACACCCTCACACACACACACTCACGCACCCTCACACACACCCTCAACACACACCCTCACACACACACTCACATGCACACAACCTCACACACACCCTCACTCACACACCCTCACACACACACACCCTGACACACACACTCACACATACACACACTCACACACACACTAACACACATTCACTCACACACTCTCACACTCCCACACCCTCAGACACACTCACTCACACTCACACACCCACTCTCACACATACACTCACACACACACTCACTCACACGCACACTCACACACTCCCACTCCCACACACACAAACTCACACACTCACCCTCACACACACACACATATGCACTCATACACACACACACTCACACTCACACTCACTCACACGCACACTCACACGCACACTCACACACTCACACTCACACACACACACCCTCACACACACTCAAACACACACACACACTCATCAACACTCACACCCACTCTCTCTCCATCACACACACACATACACACACTGACACACACACCCTCACACACACTGACACAAACACCCTCACTACCTACACACACACTCAAACACACACTCACTCACACACATTCGCACTCACACACACACCCTCACACACACACTTACACTCACAGACACATTCACACACACACACCCTGACACACACACTCACACACACACTCCCACACCCTCACACACACACGCACACACACACACTCACACACACACACACGCACATTCACACACACACATCCTCACACACACTCACTCATATGCTCACTCACACACACTCACACTCACACACACACACCCACACCCTCACACACACTCACCAACACAAACACACACACCCTCACATACACACTCACACGCACACAACCTCACACACACACCCTCACTCACACACCCTCACACACACACTTACACATACACTCACACACACACCCTCACTCACACCCACACACACACCCTCACACACACTCACACACACACCCTCACTCACACTCACACCCACACACCCTCACACACACTCACACACACAAACGCACACAAACACACACACCCTCATACACACACTTACACGCACACAACCTCACACACACTCAAACACACACACTCACACACACCCACACACACTCCCACACACACACACACTCACACACACGCACACACCCTCTCACACACACACAGTCACACACAGTCACACACACTGCCTCACACACACATACTCACACACACACACACTCACACACCCACACACACTCACACTCACACACCCTCACACACACACCCTCACACACACACCCTCACACACCCTCACACACACACCCACACACACTCACACTCACACACACCCTCACACACAAACACTCACATGCACGCAACCTCACACACACCCTCACTCACATACCCTCACACACACACCCTCACACACACTCACACACACACTGCCTTACACACACTCACTCACATGCTCACTCACACACTCACACACACTCACACCTTCACACACACACTCACACACACTCACTCCCTCACACACACACTCTCACACATCCTCACACACACCCTCACTCACACTCACACACACACCCTCACACACACCCACACACACACCCTCACACACACTCACACACACAAACCCACACACCCTCACACACACCCTCACACGCACACAACCTCACACACACACAGTCACACACACTGCCTCACACACACATACTCACACACACACACACTCACACACCCACACACACTCACACTCACACACCCTCACACACACACCCTCACACACACACCCTCACACACCCTCACACACACACCCACACACACTCACATTCACACACACCCTCACTCACACCCACACACACACCCTCACACACGCTCACACACACACACTCACACCCTCACACACACTCACACACACTCACTCCCTCACACACACACTCTCATACACCCTCACACACACCCTCACTCACACTCACACACACACCCACACACCCTCACACACACCCACACACACAAACACACACAAACACACACACCCTCACACACATACTCACACGCACACCTCACACACATCCTCACTCACACACCCTCACACATACACTTACACACACACACACCCTCACTCACACCCACACACACACCCTCACACACACTCACAAACACTCACACACACACTCTCACACGCACACAACCTCACTCACACACCCTCACATACACACTTACACACACACACCCTCACACACACACACTTACACTCACACACAGACCCTCACACACACACTCACACACACACCCTCACGCACACTCACACACACACACTCACACACACACACGCACATTCACACACACACACACCCTCACACACACACACCAACACAAACACACACATCCTCACACACACACTCACACGCACACAACCTCACACACACACCCTCACACACACACATACACACACACTCACACACACACCCTCACTCACACCCACACACACACCCTCACACACACTCACACACACTCACGCACACAAACACACACAAACACACACACCCTCATACACACACTTACACGCACACAACCTCACACACACTCACACACACTCAAACACACACACCCACACTCCCACACACTCCCACACACACACACTCACACACACTCACACACCATCTCATACACACACAGTCACACACACTCACACACACACTGCCTCACACACACATACTCACACACACTCACACACTCACACTCCCACACACACTCACACTCACACACACCCTCACACACACACAGCCTCACACACACACTCACACACTCACACACACCCTCACACACGCACTCACACTCACACACACCCTCACACACACACACTCACATGCACACAACCGCACACACACCCTCACTCACACACCCTCACACACACACTTACACACACACTGCCTCACACACACTCACTCACTCACATGCTCACTCACACACACACACCCTCACACACACTTACACACACACTGCCTCACACACACTCACTCACATGCTCACTCACACACACTCACACCCTCACACACACACTCACACACACTCACTTCCTCACACACACACACCCTCACTCACACCCACACCACACACGCACACCCTCACACACACTCACACACACAAACCCACACACCCTCACACACACCCTCACATGCACACAACCTCACACACACCCTCACACACACACCCTCACACATACACTTACACACTCACACACATACCCTCACTCACACCCACACACACACCCTCACACACACTCACACACACTCACACACACACAGTCACACACACTCACACAAACACTCACACACCCTCACACACACTCACACACCCTCACACACACACAGTCACACACACTCACACACCCTCACATACACACACCCACACACACTCACACTCACACACACCCTCACACACACACCCTCACACACACGCACTCACACACACTCACACACCCTCACACACACTCACACACACACACTGCCTCAACGACACACACTCACACACACCCTCCCACACACATACCTACACACACTCACACTCACACACACCCTCACACACACACACTCACACACACAACCTCACACACTCCCTCACTCACACACCCTCACACACACACTTACACACACACTCACACACACACCCTCACTCACACCCACACACTCACACTTACACACACTCACTCAGACACCCTCACACACACTCACTCACATGCTCACTCACACACACTCACACACACTCACACCCTCACACACACACACACTCACACTCACACCCTCACACACACACACACTCACACTCACTCCCTCACACACACACACTCTCACAAACCCTCACACACACCCTCACTCACACTCACGCACATACTCTCACTCACACCCACACCCACACACCCTCACACACACTCACACACATAAACACACCCACCCTCACACACACACTCACACGCACACAACCTCACACACACCCTCACTCACACACCCTCACACACACTTACACACTCACACACACACCATTGCTCACACCCACACACACACCCTCAAACACACTCACACACACAAACACACACACACACACACACATTCTCACACGGACACAACCTCACACACACCCTCACTCACACACCCTCACACACACACTTACACACACACTCACACACACTCACACTCACACACACACTCACACTCACACAACCTCAGACACACTCACACACATACACACACCCTCACTCACACCCTCACACACACACACACTCACACACAAACATTCACACACACCCTCACGCACACTCACACACACACGCACACACACACTGACACACACACACTCACACATACACACACACCCTCACACACACACTCACTCACATACACACACATTCACACACACACACCCTCACACACACTCACTCACACACACTCACTCACACACACTCACACACACACACTCACACCCTCACACACACATACTCTCTCACACCCTCACACCCACCCACACACACACCCTCACACACACTCACACACACACTCACACACACACACCCTCACACGCACACACACACACTCACACTCACACACACACACCCTCACACACACTCACCCATACACACACTCACACACACACTGCCTCACACACACACACTCACACACACACTCACGCACACTCACACATACACACACACCCTCACACACACACACTCACACACACTCACACACACACATTCACACACACACTTCCTCACACACACTCACACATACACACACTCACACACACACTGCCTCACACACACACCCTCACACACACACTCACACACACTCACACACAGACATTCACACACACACTCCCTCACGCACACTCACACACACACGCACTCACATACACACTGCCTACACACTCACACGCACTCACACACACCCTCACACACACACACACACACCCACACACAGACTCACACACACTCGCACACACTCACACACAGACACACACACTCTCTCTCTCTCTCACACGCACACACACAGAGACACCAGCTCTCACTGGCTGACTCCATCCTGAAACCCCGAGTGCAGCTGCGTCTGGCCTTTTTCAGCAGCGTTCGAGTGTTGTCATGTGCAGACAGGCATTCGGGAGGGAATCTTCCCCATAGCAATGGCTCACCAGCAAGCCAGGTCTTCAAGGCTGACCATTAACTGCACGTCCCACACATTTGGTGAAGAGGGTGGGGGTAGGGTGGTGCATTGGTGGGGGGGTGGGGGCGCACTGTTTAACCTCACTCTGGACGTCCAGTAGGGTTTGTTCCAAATGGGCCAGGAATGTGACAGATCAGGGCAGCGCGGCCCTGAAATTATACAACATCACAAAATAGGCCATTTGGCCCACGAACCCTGTACTATCTCTCAGTAACGGGTGTCCACTCTCTCTCATTCTTAGGCTCCCCTATCCATGCTCCATTTCTCTTTTAAATGTCTATTGCTTACTCTCCGAACGCAAAGGGGGATATTTGGCCCATCGGGTGGGTGCTGGCTCTCTATCAGAGGGATTCACTGTAGGCCATTTCCCAGCTTCGCATTGTAACCCTGTGCATTTATCGGACAGTCTCAGTGCCTGTGGGAAATCTCAGCCCAAGCTGCCTAATCTCCGGGCGTCAGGATTTGGAGACGCCGGTGTTGGATTCGGGGAGGGTGGGTGTGAACAAAGTTAAAACTCACACAACACCAGGTTATAGTCCAACAGGTTTAATTGGAAGCATTAGCTTTCGGAGCGACGCTCCTTCATCAGGTGCTTGTGGAGGACACTGTTGTAAGACACAGAATTTATAGCAAAGGTTTACAGTGTGAGGTAACTGAAATTATACACTGAAAAAGACCTGGGTTGTGTGTTAAGTCTCTCAGCTTTTGGAATGACCATATTGATTCACCCCAGACAGTGCATTCCAGACTCGAACCACTCGTGGCGAGAGAAGGGGTGTCTCTTTTCTGCTGCCCGCGCCTTGTCTTGTCAAATTACTTGGAAGCCGCAGTCTCTCCACCCTCCCAGCAGCCAGAAAGGTTTGTCCCTGTCTGGCCAGAAGCCCCGTGGTGATGGACATCCCCAGGGTGAAAGCGAGATCAGAGTCAAGATTAGAGTGAGGTGCTGGAAAAGCACAGCAGGGCAGGCAGCATCCGAGGGGCAGGGGAATTGACGTTTCTGGCTGGAGTCCTTCATCAGGAATGGGGCAGGGAACCTCTAGGGGGTGGAGAGATAAATGGGAGGGGGGGGGGGGGGGGGGGTTGGGGCTGGGGAGACAGTAGGTGAGAGTGCAATAGGTGGATGGAGGTGGTGGGGATCCTATCCTAGTCTCCTTGAGAGCTCTGCTCAGTTTTTTTTGAAAAGTTCTTTCACAAGATGGGGGTTGTTTCTAGCTGGGCTACCATTTATAGTCCTTGCCTGATTGCTCAGAGAACAGACAGCCACATTGAAGTGTGCAGTCTCTCTCCGATTCAAGGTAAAGTACAGTAGCAATGAGGATCTGTGATCCACTCTGACTTATAAACATTCACCCAGTCCTTTTGACCGAGTCTATTGGATTTATTATTGATCCCGGTAGGCTCTTTCCATACCGGAGCGGTGGCCCAGTGGTTAGCACTGCTGCCTCACGGCGCCAGGGACCCGGGTTCGATTCCCGCCCCAGGCGACTCTCTGTGTGGAGTTTGCACATTCTCCCCCGTGTCTGCGTGGGTTTCCTCCGGGTGCTCCGGTTTCCTCCCGATGTGCTGGTTAGGGTGGATTGGCCGTGCCAAATTACTCCACAGTGTTCAGAGATGTGTGGGTTAGGGTGGATTGGCCATGCCAAATTACTCCATAGTGTTCAGGGATGTGCGGGTTAGGGTGGATTGGCCATGCCAAATTACTCCATAGTGTTCAGGGATGTGCGGGTTAGGGTGGATTGGCCGTGCTAAATTACCCCATAGTGTTCAGGGATGTGTAGGTTAGGGTGGTTTGGCCATGCTAAATTACCCCATAGTGTTCAGGGATGTGTAGGTTAGGGTGGATTGGCTGTGGGAAATTGTCCCATAGTGCCCAGGGATGTACAGGTCAGGGTGGATTGGCCGTGGGAAATTGTCCCATAGTGTTAGGTGCATTAGTCAGAGGGAAATGGGTCTGGGTGGGTTACTCTTCAGAGGGTCAGTGTGGACTTGGTGGGCCGAAGGGCCTGTTTCCACACTGGAGGGGAATCTAATCTAATCATCCCACTCCACCTTCCAAATCCATGCCCTCCTGACTCCCTGTCCACCATCTACCGGGCACAAGTCAGGAATGCTCGCATGGATAAGTGCAGGGCAAGTGGGGAGCAACACCTGAGAAGCTCAACACCATTCGTTCCTGATGAAGGGCTCTTCACTGAAACGTCGACTCTGCTGCTCCTCAGGCGCTGCCTGACCTGCTGTGCTTTTCCAGCACCACACTCTTTGACCATTCAGGACAAAGCAGCCCCCGCTTGATTGGCACCACATCCACAAACATCCACTCCCTCCACCACCAAAGCACAGCAAGATCAGTGTATACTATGAGATGCAATGCAGAAATTCACAAAGATCCTCAGACAGCACCTTCTAAACCCTTGGCCACCTCCAATGGTAAGGTCCTAGGGAGTGTTGCTGAACAAAGAGACCTTGGAGTGCAGGTTCATAGCTCCTTGAAAATGGAGTCGCAGGTAGATAGGATAGTGAAGAAGGCGTTTGATATGCTTTCCTTTATTGGTCAGGGTATTGAGTACAGGAGTTGGGAGGTCATGTTGCGGCTGTACAGGACATTGGTTAGGCCACTGTTGGAATATTGCGTGCAATTCTGGTCTCCTTTCTATCGGAAAGATATTGTGAAATTTGAAAGGGTGCAGAAAAGATTTACAAGGATGTTGCCAGGGTTGGAGGATTTGAGCTACAGGGAGAGGCTGAACAGGCTGGTGCTGTTTTCCCTGGAGTGTCGGAGGCTGAGGGGTGACCTTATAGAGGTTTACAAAATCATGAGGGGCATGGATAGAGTAAATAGACAAAGTCTTTTCCCTGGGGTGGGGGAATCCAGAACTAGAGGGCATAGGTTTAGGGAGAGAGGGGAAAGATATAAAAATGATCTTAAGAGGCAACTTTTTCACACAGAGTGTGGTATGTGTATGGAATGAGCTGCCAGAGGAAGTGGTGGAGGCTGGTACAATTACAACATTTAAAAGGCATCTGGATGGGTATATGAATAGGAAGGGTTTGGAGGGATATGGGCCGGGTGCTGGCAGGTGGGACTAGATTGGGTTGGGATATCTGGTCAGCATGGACGGGTTGGACCGAAGGGTTTGTTTCCATGATGTACATCTCTATGACTCTGTGACTCAATGGCAGCAGATATATTACCTTCGTTCGTTCCTTACCCTCACTCACCATCCCAACTTGGAAATATATCACTGATGTTTCAATGTTCTGGAATTCCCTCCCTTCTCAAGGGAGAATGAGGAATGGGCAATAAGTGTTAGCCAAGCCAGTGTCAATCAGTAAGTGAAGCTTTAAAAGTTGACATTGGCTTAGATTCGGATCTTTCAGTTCAACCAGAAAATGACTGTCTGGCTGACCAGTTGTAAGCCCACAATTATCTTTTGTTGATGAAGGATGGTGCTGGAAAAGCACAGCAGGTCAGGCAGCCTGTGAGGAGCAGGAGAGTGAATGTTCCAGGAATAACCCGACATCAGGACTCAGTTATTTTTTAACAACATTCCTGGTGTTGAACACTAACACATTTCCTCTAGCCCTGAAATGTACGTCTCAAACACCTCCATCTAGCTCTCTTCCTTTAACTGCTAGAAGAGCAGAAGGAGGCCATTCGGCCCCTCAATGCCTGTCGATCATTATCGTTCTGGATGCTAGCCCATCGACATGGCTTGGGTCAATGGTCCAACCAGAAAATGACCTCACACATTTTGATGATCTTCAATTGTCGCCCAACCGCAACAGTGTTTTGAGGACGAATTACACATTCATGCCCAAGACGGCGACCGTCCAAGAAAGAGTCCATTCTACCCATCGTGCCAGCTCTGTCTCTTTAAAAAGATCAATCCACTTAGTTCTACTGCCTCATCTGCTCTTGCCCCCCCCCCCCCCCCCCACCCCACCCAGGTCTCTGCAAGTTGCTCCTCCTGAAAGCTCCTCTTGAATCTGCGTTCACCGCCCTTTCAGGGCAGTTCGATGGGGGTCGTGGCCCTCGTGGTATTACCACTGGACTGTTAGTCCAGAGACGATAAAGTGTGACGCTGGAAAAAAACACAGCAGGTCGGGGTAATTCAGCCAACGTTGCACCAGGATGATTAATCCAGAGACCCAGGTAACGGTCTGGGGTCCCTCGCCAGATGGTGGATTTGAATTTAATTCAAGTCTGGAATTAAGAGTCGAGTCCATTGACAGATGTTGGAAAAGCCCATCTGATTCACCGACGTCCTTCAGGGGAGGAAACTGTCCTCCCTACCCTGGTCTGGCCTACATGTGACTCCAGACCACAGCAATGCGGTTGGCTCTTAGCTGCCCTCTGGGCAATTAGGGATGGGCAATATGTGCTGGCAGAGGCAGGGACGCCCTTATCCTGTGAATGGAGTTCCAGGTGACAACAATTTATCTGAAAGCAAATTCCCCTTGGCTGATTCTCTGCTGTGTTCCCTCTAGTGACTGAACAACCCACTCCCAAAAACAGTTTCCCCTCAATCACTCAATCGAAACGCCTTTGTGATTTTGAACGCCTCGATTCAATGCTCCCTCTTAACCCTCTCTGCCACAAGGAGGGCAATCCCAGTTTCTGCAGTCTTTTTTTTGAATGTTGACTTGATTGGCATAATACAGGAGACTCTTTGATAATGCCAGGAGCCAAGAAAGACACAGCTCTGCAAATGAGAGCTGTTTGCACTGTACCTACTGATGTGCATTAACAAGAGGACTCAAGGGAATGGGAGGTGTGGAAAATTACAAGCTCCTGCAGGGCAGGTAATTGTACCAGAGCTGTCACAGTCACTGCTGAGGTCTGGATTGAGCAGAGCTAATCCTGAGCTTGAGATATTTCCAGGTGGACAATTCCTCCCTTCCCTCTGCGATGAGGTACCAGACGTTGACTCCATAAGCTTCCGAAAGTCCTGTTTAATTTAGGATATTCCTGATACAGTGGCAACACCTGTGGAAGGTAAGCGTACAGTGACAATGGCAAGTTGTGGCTTACATCGAACGGTCCTTGTAACCCCGAGGCTATGGGAATGAAGAGGGATGGCTGATGCTCAAACGGATTATGGATCAGGACAGAATGGGGAGGGGTTTAGGCTTTGGGGGCTCAAGGCACACAAAAATTAGGAGCAGGAGAAGGGAAATCAGCCCCTCTTCTACCATTCAATAAGACCGCAGTGCTGTCTCAAAGCCAATTTTCCGGTCTTGACATGGAGATGGCGGTGTTGGACTGGGGTGGACAAAGTTAAAAATCACACAACACCAGGTTATAGTCCAACAGGTTTATTTGGAAGCGCTAGCTTTCAGAGCGTCGCTCCTTCATCAGATGGTTGTCTCCCGATTGTCAAACACCTGATGAAGGAGCGTCGCTCCGAAAGCTAGTGCTTCCAAATAAACCTGTTGGACTATAACCTGGTGTTGCGAGATTTTAAAATGTTCCTGTCTGACCCCCCAACCTCCTGAAACCCTCGCTCCCTTACCAATATCCAGATGACAACAGGCTGTGAATCTGACAAATCCAACCCTCACTACATTCAATGATACAGGCTCCCCTTTCCCCCAGGTTGGGGATGGTTGTAAGATTAGGGGGCATTTGAAGGTGAGAGGAGAAAGATTTTAAAAAGACATGAGGGGCAATTTTTTTTTTGCACAGAGGGAGAGGTTTGTATGCGGAACGATTTTCCAGAGACTACAGGTACGGTTACAGCATTTAAAAGACGTTTAGATTAGATTCCCTACAGTGTGGGAACAGGCCCTCCGGCCCAACCAGGCCACACCGACCCTCCGAAGAGTAACCCGCCCAGACCCATTTCCCTCTGACTAATGCACCTTGCACTCTGGGCAATTTAGCGTGGCCAATCCACACCTCTTTGGACTGTGGGAAGAAACTGGAGCACACCCACACGGACACAGGGAGAATGGGCAAACGGCACACCGACAGTCACCCGAGGCTGGAACCGAACCTGGGGCCGTGAGGCAGCAGTGCTAACCACTGAGCCACCGTGCCACCCTGAAGAAGAAATGTTTGGAGGGATTATGGGCAGGTTTGGGATTATGGTTGGCATGAACTGGTTGGACCAAAATTCCATAAGCACGCAAACCTGAGGGAAAAAAATTCCTTCCCGCCTCCATCTTAAGTGGGAACCCTTCACATCCTAGTCTCTCCCATAATCCTCTGAGCACGTCAAGTCCGGTCAGGGGATTATACTTATAGCAATAACATCACTTGTTATTTTGATAACCCCCCCCCGCCTCCACCCCCGAACCCTAACCGTAACAGACACAGGCCCAGCCTGTCCAGTGTTTCTTCATGGGACAAACCCCCTCTTCCCAGCAATCGGTCGAGTGAAATTCCTCCAAACTGTTGCCAATGGATTTTCATCCTTCCTAAAATCAGGAGAGCTAACTGGACTCAGTGCCCCAGATATGATGAGGAGGAAACTTATAGGAGGAGCAAGAAGCGGGGAGATCAAGGGAAGGAATTCCTGTGACTGAGGCCCCAGAAAGCAGCAGGTCTGACAGCCAACAGTGGACTGATGGGAATCGGGGGATGTGAGACAGGCCAGAATCCCTCACACAGTGTCTCGGAGTAATAACACAGGGGACACTCGGTGCAGTCTCAGCTGGGTCACAGATATGTACACAGTGAGGACACAGTCCCCCTGTTTCCCCTGTGGCTGCGTCAACGGGGTCTGCTTCAGCCAGTTCCACATGTGACTGACTGGAGAGAGTCAACTGTCATGGGGTCACTTCCTGCTCCTGCACAGTTAACTTCACATTGACACGAGAGACACTGACCTCACACTCTCAACATCCCCCCCCCAAGACTCAGTCACCCCCACCAGCCCCTACACCCCCTCCCTATCTCTGTAACCCCCTTCAGCCCCTACACCCCCTCCCTATCACTGTAACCTCCTCCAGCCCCTACACCCCCCCCCATCTCTGTAACCCCCTCCAGCCCCTACACCCCTCCCTATCTCTGTAACCGCCTCGAGCCCCTACACCCCCTCCCTATCACTGTAACATCCCCCAGCCCCTACACCCCCTCCCTATCTCTGTAACCCCCTCCAGCCCCTACACCCCTCCCTATCTCTGTAACCCCCTCCCGTCCCTACAACCCCTCCCTATCTCTGTAACCCCCTCCAACCCCTACACACCCTCCCTATCTCTGTAACCCCCTCTAGCCCCTACACACCCTCCCTATCTCTGTAACCCCCTCCAGGCCATACACCCCTTCCCTATCTCTGTAACCCCCTCCAGACCCTACACCCCCTCCCTATCACTGTAATCTCCTCCAGCCCCAACACCCCCTCCCTATCTCTGTAACCCCTCTCCAGCCCCAACACCCCCTCCCTATCTCTGTAACCCCCTCCAGCCCCCCACACCCCTCCCTATCTCTGTAACCCCATCCAGCCCCCTACACCCCCTCCCTATCTCTGTAACCCCCTCCAGCCCCTACACTCCCTCCCTATCTCTGTAACTCCCTCCAGCCCCCTACCCCCCTCCCTATCTCTGTAACCCCCTCCAGCCCCTACACCCCCTCCCTATCCCTGTAACCCCCTCCAGCCCCCTACCCCCCTCCCTATCTCTGTAACCCCCTCCAGCCCCCTACACCCCCTCCCTATCTCTGTAACTCCCTCCAGCCCCCTACCCCCCTCCCTATCTCTGTAACCCCCTCCAGCCCCCTACACCCCCTCCCTATCTCTGTAACCCCCTCCAGCCCCTACCCCCCCTCCCTATCTCTGTAACCCCCTCCAGCCCCCTCCCCCCCCCTCCCTATCTCTGTAACCCCCTCCCTGTGAAATGCCTCACTTGTATCTGCCTCCAACACCTTTCCAGACGGTGCATCCCCAGAACACACTGAACGAGAAAGTTGTCCCTCACATCAGTGTGGCTCTATTTGCAGATCAGTCGCTGTTCCTGTTGGTCAAACAAGCAGGACCCACCACCACCACCCCCCCACCCTCCACCCCCCCCCCCCCCCCCAACCTCCCACCCCCGCACCATTCAGACTGCTCTTGGCTTCGAAGACATCGATTCCATCGCCAGGAAGAACCGTCTCAAACTCCTGGACAGAGCTCCCCAACTGACTGAACCCTTCCCCACTCGCTCCTGCTGTACCCCCTCAGAGTCTGGGCCCATTCCCATTCAGCCTCACAAAGCCATATCCCAAAAGAGATCATCCCATTCCCATGACAGGGAATCTCCAAGGACCGAATCCCTCCTGGTTCATTCCCATGACTCCAAGAAGCCAACAACAATCAGCATCTATGTCGAGCCTCGAACACAGCAGGGTGTCCCAAGGCAGGGAAACAGCAAGAATAATAATAAATATTTTTTTCGACGCACAGCCACAGGTGGACAGGCCTTGGTCCATGAGGTTGGTTTTCAGCAGGATGCTGAAGGAGGACAGAGGGTGAAGGGGGAGAGGAATCGGGAGGGAATTCCACAGCTTGGCTCCAGGCAAATCCACCAAAGGCAGAGCGATGGAAAGCAGAGGATGTCAGGGGCTGGAGTCACAGGAAGGGACAGAGATAGGGAGGGGGTGTAGGGGCTGGAGGGGATTACAGAGATAGGGGGGGCGTGTAGGGGCTGGAGGGGGTTACAGAGATAGGGAAGGGGTGTAGGGGCTGGAGGGGGTTACAGAGATAGGGAGGGGGTGTAGGGGCTGGAGGGGGTTACAGAGATAGGGAGGGGGTGTCGGGGCTGGAAGGGGTTACAGAGATAGGGAGGGGTTGTAGGGACGGGAGGAGGTTACAGAGATAGTGAGGGGGTGTAGAGGCTGGAGGGGGTAACAGAGATAGGGAGGGGTGTAGGGGCTGGAGGGGGTTACAGAGATAGGGAGGGGTGTAGGGGCTGGAGGGGGTTACAGAGATAGGGAGGGGGTGTAGGGGCTGGAGGGGGTTACAGAGATAGGGAGGGGGTGTAGGGGCTGGAGGAGGTTACAGAGATAGGGAGGGGTGTAGGGGCTGGAGGGGGTTACAGAGATAGGGAGGGGGTGTAGGGGCTGGAGGGGGTTACAGAGATAGGGAGGGGGTGTAGGGGCTGGAGGGGGTTACAGAGATAGGGAGGGGTGTAGGGGCTGGAGGGGGTTACAGAGATAGGGAGGGGTGTAGGGGCTGGAGGGGGTTACAGAGATAGGGAGGGGGTGTAGGGGCTGGAGGGGGTTACAGAGATAGGGAGGGGAGTAGGGGCTGGAGGGGGTTACAGAGATAGGGAGGGGTGTAGGGGCTGGAGGGGGTTACAGAGATGGGGGGGGTGTAGGGGGTGGAGGGGTTACAGAGATAGGGAGGGGGTGTAGGGGCTGGAGGGGGTTACAGGGATAGGGAGGGGGTGTAGGGGCTGGAGGGGGTTACAGAGATAGGGAGGGGAGTAGGGGCTGGAGGGGGTTACAGAGATAGGGAGGGCGTGTAGGGGCTGGAGGGGGTTACAGAGATAGGGAGGGGTGTAGGGGCTGGAGGGGGTTACAGAGATAGGGAGGGGAGTAGGGGCTGGAGGGGGTTACAGAGATAGGGAGGGGGTGTAGGGGCTGGAGGGGGTTACAGAGATAGGGAGGGGTGTAGGGGCTGGAGGGGGTTACAGAGATAGGGAGGGGAGTAGGGGCTGGAGGGGGTAACAGAGATAGGGAGGGGTGTAGGGGCTGGAGGGGGTTACAGAGATAGGGAGGGGCGTAGGGGCTGGAGGGGGTTACAGAGATAGGGAGGGGTGTAGGGGCTGGAGGGGGTTACAGAGATAGGGAGGGGGTGTAGGGGCTGGAGGGGGTTACAGAGATAGGGAGGGGAGTAGGGGCTGGAGGGGGTTACAGAGATAGGGAGGGGTGTAGGGGCTGGAGGGGGTTACAGAGATAGGGAGCGGAAAAGGGGCTGGAGGGGATTACAGAGATAGGGAGGGGTGTAGGGGCTGGAGGGGGTTACAGAGATAGGGAGGGGTGTAGGGGCTGGAGGGGGTTACAGAGATAGGGAGGGGAGTAGGGGCTGGAGGGTGTTACAGAGATAGGGAGGGGGTGTAGGGGCTGGAGGGGGTTACAGAGATAGGGAGGGGAGTAGGGGCTGGAGGGGGTTACAGAGATAGGGAGGGGAGTAGGGGCTGGAGGGGGTTACAGAGATGGGGAGGGGGTGTAGGGGCTGGAGGGGGTTACAGAGATAGGGAGGGGGTGTCGGGGCTGGAGGGGGTTACAGAGATAGGGAGGGGAGTAGGGGCTGGAGGGGGTTACAGAGATAGGGAGGGAGTGTAGGGGCTGGAGGGGGTTACAGAGATAGGGAGGGGGTGTAGGGGCTGTAGGGGGTTACAGAGATAGGGAGGGAATGTAGGGGCTGGAGGGGGTTACAGAGATGGGGAGGGGGTGTAGGGGCTGGAGGGGGCTACAGAGATGGGGAGGGGATGTAGGGGCTGGAGGGGGTTACAGGGATAGGGAGGGGGTGTAGGGGCTGGAGGGGGTTACAGAGAGAGGGAGGGGGTGTAGGGGCTGGAGGGGTTTACAGAGATAGGGAGGGGGTGTAGGGGCTGGTGGGGGTTAAAGAGATAGGGAGGGAGTATAGGGGCTGGAGGGGGTTACAGAGATAGGGAGGGGAGTAGGGGCTGGAGAGGGTTACAGAGATAGGGAGGGGAGTAGGGGCTGGAGGGGGTTAAAGAGATAGGGAGGGAGTATAGGGGCTGGAGGGGGTTACAGAGATAGGGAGGGGAGTAGGGGCTGGAGGGGTTTACAGAGATAGGGAGGGGAGTAGGGTCTGGAGGGGGTTACAGAGATAGGGAGGGGTGTAGGGGCTGGAGGGGGTTACAGAGATAGGGAGGGGTGTAGGGGCTGGTGGAGGTTACAGAGATAGGGAGGGGGTGTAGGGGCTGGAAGGGGTTACAGAGCTAGGGAGGGTGTGTAGCGGTTGGTGGAGGTTACAGAGATAGGGAGGGGGTGTAGGGGCTGGAGAGGGTTACAGAGATAGGGAGGGGTGTAGGGGCTGGAGGGGGATACACAGATAGGGAGGGGAGTAGGGGCTGGAGGGGGTTACAGAGATAGGAAGGGGTGTAGGGGCTGGAGGGGGTTACAGAGATAGGGAGGGGGTGTAGGGGCTGGAGGGGGTTACAGAGATAGGGAGGGGGTGTAGGGGCTGGAGGAGGTTACAGAGATAGGGAGGGGGTGTAGGGGCTGGAGGGGGTTACAGAGATAGGGAGGGGTGTAGGGGCTGGAGGAGGTTACAGAGATAGGGAGGGGGTGTAGGGGCTGGAGGGGGTTACAGAGATAGGGAGGGGTGTAGGGGCTGGAGGAGGTTACAGAGATAGGGAGGGGGTGTAGGGGCTGGAGGGGGTTACAGAGATAGGGAGGGGTGTAGGGGCTGGTGGAGGTTACAGAGATAGGGAGGGGGTGTAGGGGCTGGAAGGGGTTACAGAGCTAGGGAGGGTGTGTAGCGGTTAGTTGAGGTTACAGAGATAGGGAGGGGTGTAGGGGCTGGAGGGGGTTACAGAGATAGGGAGGGGGTGTAGGGGCTGGAGGGGGCTACAGAGATAGGGAGGGTGTGTAGGGGCTGGAGGGGGTTACAGAGATAGGGAGGGGTGTAGGGGCTGGAGGGGGTTACAGAGATAGAGAGGGGGTGTAGGGGCTGGAGGGGGTTACAGAGATAGGGAGGGGGTGTAGGGGCTGGAGGGGGTTACAGAGATAGGGAGGGGGTGTAGGGGCTGGAGGGGGATACACAGATAGGGAGGGGAGTAGGGGCTGGAGGGGGTTTCACAGATAGGGAGGGAGTGTAGGGGCTGGAGGGGGATACACAGATAGGGAGGGGAGTAGGGGCTGGAGGGGGTTACTGAGATAGGGAGGGGTGTAGGGGCTGGAGGGGGTTACAGAGATAGGGAGGGGAGTAGGGGCTGGAGGGGGTTACAGAGATGGGGAGGGGGTGTAGGGGCTGGAGGGGGTTACAGAGATAGGGAGGGGAGTAGGGGGTGGAGGAGGTTACAGAGATAGGGAGGGGGTGTCGGGGCTGGAGGGGGTTACAGAGATAGGGAGGGGAGTATGGGCTGGAGGGGGTTACAGAGATAGGGAGGGAGTGTAGGGCTGGAGGGGGTTACAGAGATAGGGAGGGGGTGTAGGGGCTGTAGGGGGTTACAGAGATAGGGAGGGAATGTAGGGGCTGGAGGGGGTTACAGAGATAGGGAGGGGGTGTAGGGGCTGGAGGGGGTTACAGAGATAGGGAGGGAGTGTAGGGGCTGGAGGGGGTTATAGAGAGAGGGAGGGGGTGTAGGGGCTGGAGGGAGTTACAGAGATAGGGAGGGGTGTAGGGGCTGGTGGAGGTTACAGAGATAGGGAGGGGGTGTAGGGGCTGGAAGGGGTTACAGAGCGAGGGAGGGTGTGTAGCGGTTGGTTGAGGTTACAGAGATAGGGAGGGGTGTAGGGGCTGGAGGGGGTTACAGAGATAGGGAGGGGGTGTAGGGGCTGGAGGGGGTTACAGAGATAGGGAGGGGTGTAGGGGCTGGAGGGGGTTACAGAAATAGGGAGGGGGTGTAGGGGCTGGAGGGAGCGACAGAGATTGGGAGAGGGTGTACGGTCTGGAGGGGGTTACAGAGATAGGGAGGGGTGTAGGGGCTGGAGGAGGTTACAGAGATACGGAGGGGTGTAGGGGCTGGAGGGGGTTACAGAGATAGGGAGGGGTGTAGGGGCTGGAGGAGGTTACAGAGATAGGGAGGGGGTGTAGGGGCTGGAGGGGGTTACAGAGATAGGGAAGGGAGTATGGGCTGGAGGGGGTTATAGAGATAGGGAGGGGTGTAGGGGCTGGAGGAGGTTACAGAGATAGGGAGGGGTGTAGGGGCTGGAGGGGGTTACAGAGATAGGGAGGGGTGTAGGGGCTGGAGGAGGTTACAGAGATAGGGAGGGGGTGTAGGGGCTGGAGGGGGTTACAGAGATAGGGAGGGGTGTAGGGGCTGGAGGGGGTTACAGAGATAGGGAGGGAGTGTAGGGGCTGGAGGGGGTTACAGAGATAGGGAGGGGTGTAGGGGCTGGAGGGGGTTACAGAGATAGGGAGGGGGTGTAGGGGCTGGAGGGGGTTACAGAGATAGGGAGGGGAGTATGGGCTGGAGGGGGTTATAGAGATAGGGAGGGGTGTAGGGGCTGGAGGAGGTTACAGAGATAGGGAGGGGTGTAGGGGCTGGAGGGGGTTACAGAGATAGGGAGGCGTGTAGGGGCTGGAGGAGGTTACAGAGATAGGGAGGGGGTGTAGGGGCTGGAGGGGGTTACAGAGATAGGGAGGGGTGTAGGGGCTGGAGGGGGTTACAGAGATAGGGAGGGAGTGTAGGGGCTGGAGGGGGTTACAGGGATAGGGAGGGGGTGTAGGGGCTGGAGGGGGTTACAGAGAGAGGGAGGGTGTGTAGGGGCTGGAGGGGGTTAAAGAGATAGGGAGGGAGTATAGGGGCTGGAGGGGGTTACAGAGATAGGGAGGGGAGTAGGGGCTGGAGAGGGTTACAGAGATAGGGAGGGGAGTAGGGGCTGGAGGGGGTTAAAGAGATAGGGAGGGAGTATAGGGGCTGGAGGGGGTTACAGAGATAGGGAGGGTGTGTAGGGGCTGGAGGGGGTTACAGAGATAGGGAGGGGTGTAGGGGCTGGAGGGGGCTACAGAGATAGGGAGGGTGTGTAGGGGCTGGAGGGGGTTACAGAGATAGGGAGGGGTGTAGGGGCTGGAGGGGGTTACAGAGATAGGGAGGGGAGTAGGGGCTGGAGGGGGTTACAGAGATAGGGAGGGGAGTAGGGGCTGGAGGGGGTTACACAGATAGGGAGGGAGTGTAGGGGCTGGAGGGGGATACACAGATAGGGAGGGGAGTAGGGGCTGGAGGGGGTTACAGAGATAGGGAGGGGTGTAGGGGCTGGAGGGGGTTACAGAGATAGGGAGAGGTGTAGGGGCTGGAGGGGGTGACAGAGATAGGGAGGGGGTGTAGGGGGCTGGAGGGGGTGACAGAGATAGGGAGGGGAGTAGGGGCTGGAGCGGGTTACAGAGATGGGGAGGGGGTGTAGGGGCTGGAGGGGGTTACAGAGATAGGGAGGGGAGTATGGGCTGGAGGAGGTTACAGAGATAGGGAGGGGGTGTCGGGGCTGGAGGGGGTTACAGAGATAGGGAGGGGAGTAGGGGCTGGAGGGGGTTACAGAGATAGGGAGGGAGTGTAGGGGCTGGAGGGGGTTACAGAGATAGGGAGGGGGTGTAGGGGCTGTAGGGGGTTACAGAGATAGGGAGGGAATGTAGGGGCTGGAGGGGGTTACAGAGATAGGGAGGGGGTGTAGGGGCTGGAGGGGGTTACAGAGATAGGGAGGGAGTGTAGGGGCTGGAGGGGGTTATAGAGAGAGGGAGGGGGTGTAGGGGCTGGAGGGGGTTACAGAGATAGGGAGGGAGTGTAGGGGCTGGAGGGGGTTACAGGGATAGGGAGGGGGTGTAGGGGCTGGAGGGGGTTACAGAGAGAGGGAGGGGGTGTAGGGGCTGGAGGGGGTTAAAGAGATAGGGAGGGAGTATAGGGGCTGGATGGGGTTACAGAGATAGGGAGGGGAGTAGGGGCTGGAGAGGGTTACAGAGATAGGGAGGGGAGTAGGGGCTGGAGGGGGTTAAAGAGATAGGGAGGGAGTATAGGGGCTGGAGGGGGTTACAGAGATAGGGAGGGGAGTAGGGGCTGGAGGGGGTTACAGAGATAGGGAGGGGAGTAGGGGCTGGAAGGGGTTACAGAGCTAGGGAGGGTGTGTAGCGGTTGGTGGAGGTTACAGAGATAGGGAGGGGGTGTAGGGGCTGGAGAGGGTTACAGAGATAGGGAGGGGGTGTAAGGGCTGGAGGGGGTTACAGAGATAGGGAGGGGAGTAGGGGCTGGAGGGGGTTACAGAGATAGGGAGGGGTGTAGGGGCTGGAGGGGGTTACAGAGATAGGGAGGGGGTGTCGGGGCTGGAGGGGGTTACAGAGATAGGGAGGGGGTGTAGGGGCTGGAGGAGGTTACAGAGATAGGGAGGGGGTGTAGGGGCTGGAGGGGGTTACAGAGATAGGGAGGGGTGTAGGGGCTGGAGGAGGTTACAGAGATAGGGAGGGGGTGTAGGGGCTGGAGGGGGTTACAGAGATAGGGAGGGGTGTAGGGGCTGGTGGAGGTTACAGAGATAGGGAGGGGGTGTAGGGGCTGGAAGGGGTTACAGAGCTAGGGAGGGTGTGTAGCGGTTGGTTGAGGTTACAGAGATAGGGAGGGGTGTAGGGGCTGGAGGGGGTTACAGAGATAGGGAGGGGGTGTAGGGGCTGGAGGGGGCTACAGAGATAAGGAGGGTGTGTAGGGGCTGGAGGGGGTTACAGAGATAGGGAGGGGTGTAGGGGCTGGAGGGGGTTACAGAGATAGGGAGGGGGTGTAGGGGCTGGAGGGGGTTACAGAGATAGGGAGGGGTGTAGGGGCTGGAGGAGGTTACAGAGATAGGGAGGGGGTGTAGGGGCTGGAGGGGGTTACAGAGATAGGGAGGGGTGTAGGGGCTGGAGGAGGTTACAGAGATAGGGAGGGGGTGTAGGGGCTGGAGGGGGTTACAGAGATAGGGAGGGGGTGTAGGGGCTGGAGGGGGTTACAGAGATAAGGAGGGGAGTAGGGGCTGGAGGGGGTTACAGAGATAGGGAGGGGAGTATGGGCTGGAGGGGGTTACAGAGATAAGGAGGGGGTGTAGGGGCTGGAGGGAGTTACAGAGATAGGGAGGGGAGTAGGGCCTGGAGGGGGTTACAGAGATAGGGAGGGGTGTAGGGGCTGGAGGGGGTTACAGAGATAAGGAGGGGAGTTGGGGCTGGAGGGAGTTACAGAGATAGGGAGGGGTGTAGTGGCTGGAGGAGGTTACAGAGGTAGGGAGGGGGTGTAGGGGCTGGAGGGGGTTACAGAGATAGGGAGGGGGTGTAGGGGCTGGAGGGAGCGACAGAGATAGGGAGGGGGTGTACGGTCTGGAGGGGGTTACAGAGATAGGGAGGGGTGTAGGGGCTGGAGGGGGTTACAGAGATAGGGAGGGGTGTAGGGGCTGGAGGGGGTTACAGAGATAGGGAGGGGGTGTAGGGGCTGGAGGGGGTTACAGAGATAGGGAGGGGAGTATGGGCTGGAGGGGGTTATAGAAATAGGAGGGGAGTAGGGGCTGGAGGGGGTTACAGAGATAAGGAGGGGAGTAGGGGCTGGAGGGAGTTACAGAGATAGGGAGGGGAGTATGGGCTGCAGGGGGTTATAGAGATAGGAGGGGAGTAGGGGCTGGAGGGGGTTACAGAGATAGGGAGGGGAGTAGGGGCTGGAGGGAGTTACAGAGATAGGGAGGGGAGTAGGGGCTGGAGGGAGTTACAGAGATAGGAGGGGAGTAGGGGCTGGAGGGGGTTACAGAGATAAGGAGGGGAGTAGGGGCTGGAGGGAGTTACAGAGATAGGGAGAGGTGTAGTGGCTGGAGGAGGTTACAGAGGTAGGGAGGGTGTGTAGGGGCTGGAAGGGGTTACAGAGATAGGGAGGGGGTGTAGGGGCTGGAGGGAGCGACAGAGATAGGGAGGGGGTGTAGGGGCTGGAGGGGGTTACAGAGATAGGGAGGGGGTGTAGGGTCTGGAGAGGGTTACAGAGATAGGGAGGGGTGTAGGGGATGGAGGAGGTTAGAGAGATAGGGAGGGGTGTAGGGGCTGGAGGGGGTTACAGAGATAGGGAGGGGTGTGGGGGCTGGAGCAGGTTACAGAGATAGGGAGGGGGTGTAGGGGCTGGAGGGGATTACAGAGATCGGGAGGGGGTGTAGGGGCTGGAGAGGGTTACAGAGATAGGGGGGTGTAGGGGATGGAGGAGGTTACAGAGATAGGGAGGGGGTGTAGTGTCTGGAGGGGGTTACAGAGATAGGGAGGGGGTGTAGGGGCTGGAGAGGGTTACAGAGATAGGGAGGGGGTGTAGGGGCTGGAGGGGGTTACAGAGATAGGGAGGGGGTGTAGGGGCTGGAGAGGGTTACAGAGATAGGGAGGGGGTGTAGGGGCTGGAGAGGGTTACAGAGATAGGGAGGGGGTGTAGGGGCTGGTGGGGGTTACAGAGATAGGGCGGGGGTGTAGGGGCTGGAGTGGGTTACAGAGGTAGGGAGGGGGTGTAGGGGCTGGTTTTTGTCACTTGTATAAATGATTTGGATATAAATATAGGCGACATGGTTAATAAAATTGCAGGTGACAACAGGGTGGCCTGTTGGCTCAGTGGTTAGCACTGCTGCCTCACAACCCTAGTACTCCTGTTCAGTTCCTGCCTCGGGCGACTGACTGTGTGGAGTTTGCATATGCTCCACGTGTCTGCGTGGGCTTTGTCCAGGTGTTCCAGTTACCTCTCACAGTCCAAAAATGTACCGGTTGGGGTGGATTGGCCATTTAAGCTAATGGGCTGAGAAGTGGCAGATGGAGTTTAATTCAGATAAATGCGAGGTGCTGCATTTTGGGAAAGCAAATCTTAGCAGGACTTATACACTTAATGGTAAGGTCCTAGGGAGTGTTGCTGAACAAAGAGACCTTGGAGTGCAGGTTCATAGCTCCTTGAAAGTGGAGTCGCAGGTAGATAGGATAGTGAAGAAGGCGTTTGGTATGCTTTCATTTATTGGTCAGAGTATTGAGTACAGGAGTTGGGAGGTCATGTTGCAGCTGTACAGGACATTGGTTAGGCCGCTGTTGGAATATTGTGTCCAATTCTGGTCTCCTTCCTATCGGAAAGATGTTGCGAAACTTGAAAGGGTTCAGAAAAGATTTACAAGGATGTTGCCAGGGTTGGAGGGCTTAAGCTACAGGGAGAGGCTGAACAGGCTGGGGCTGTTTTCCCTGGAGCGTCGGAGGCTGAGGGGTGACCTTATAGAGGTTGATAACATCACGAGGGGCATGGATAGGATAAATGGGCAAAGTCTTTTCCCTGGGGACAGGGAGTCCAGAACTAGAGGGGCATAGGTTTAGGGTGAGAGGGGAAAGATATAACAGGGGCTTAAGGGGCAACTTTTTCACATAGAGGGTGGTGCGTGTATGGAATGAGCTGCCAGAGGAAGTGGTGGAGGCTGGTACAATTCCAACATTTATCTGATGTAGGAGCAGCGCTCTGAAAGCTAATGCTTCCAAATAAACCTGTTGGACTATAACCTGGTGTTGTGTGATTGGATGTGGGCCGGGTGCTGGCAGGTGGGACTAGATTGGGTTGGGATATCTGGTCGGCATGGATGGGTTGGACCGAAGGGTCTGTTTCCATGCTGTACATCTTTCTGAGTCTGAATTACTCAATGTCAGGATTTGGAGGGGCCAGTGTTGACCTAGGAGTGGACAAAGTGAAAAATCACACAACTCCAGGTTATAGTCCAACATTTGGAAGCACTAGCTTTCAGAGCACTGCTCCTCCATCAGGTGGTTGTGGAGAATAAGATCGTAAGAAACAGAATTTATTGCAAAAGTTTAAAGTGTGATGTAACTGAAGTGATATATTGAAAAAGACCTGGATTGTTTGTTAAGTCTGTCATCTTTGAGAATGAATGCCAGGATGTCTGGTTGGTCACCCAGGAGACAAGATGGGTGGACACAGACTTGAATTGATTTGAATTTATTATCACGTGAACCGAGACACAGTGAAAAGCCTTGCCTTGTGAGCAATACAGACAGGTCACAGAGTTAAGTAACATAGATCAGTAAATAATGGGTAAACAGCGGCAAAAACAAAAACACAGGGACAGGCGAATGTTCAGAGTTTGTGAGTCCATTCCGTATTCTAACAACAGTCGGGTAGAAACTGTTTCCAAACCGGGTGGTGCGTGTGTTCAGGCTTCTGTACCTTCTCCCCGATGGTAGAGGTTGTAGAAAAACATTGCCAGGGTGGGGTGGATCTTTGAGAATGCTGGCGGCCTTTCCCTGACAGCGGGCCTGGGAGATGGATTCTATAGATGGGAGGTTGTCCTTTGTGATTGTCCGGGCCGGGTTCACCACTCTCTGTAACCGTCTGCGATCCTGAATGGTACAGTTGCCACACCAGGTAGTGATACATCCAGACAGAATGCTCTCAATGGCACACCTATAAAAGTTGGTAAAGGGTATTCACCGTCATGCCAAATTACCTCAGCTGCCTGAGGAAGGAGAGACGTTGTTGGGCCTTTGTACTTGTCTGACTTGAACTGGGTTCTCCAAAATGGAGGACCATCTCAGCTTGTGCCTTTGTTTCCAAGTCTTGCTGGTTTTCAACTCGTTCCCCATAAGACCGTCAGATACCAGCAGAAGTAAGCCGTCCAGCACTCAGTGAGGTCGCGGCTGGGCTGGTAATCCTCGTCTATATTTTCCCACCTTTTCCCCAGAACCTTTGATTCCTTTTGATTGATTAAAAACCTGCCTAGCTCAGCCTTGAATATACGTCAGCCTCGACAGCTATGATTCGGAATTCCGTAGATGGACTGCGCTCTAAGAGATGAAATTCCTCCCAGGGTTGGGGAAGCGAGGACTAGAGGGCATCAGTTTAAGGTGAGGGGGAAAGAGTAAAAGGGAACCTGAGGGGGCAACGTTTTTACCCAGAGGGTGGTACGCAGATGGAATGAGCTGCCAGGGGAAGTGGTTAAGGTGGGTACATTAACAACATAAATACTTGGATAGGAAACAGAAGGGTATGGGCCAAGTGCAGGGAAATGGGGTTAGTGTGGACGGACATTGTGGTTGGCATGGACCAGTTGGGCCAAAGGGCCTGTCTCCGTGCGTTTTAGATTAGCTTAGGTCCCCTACAGCGTGAAAACAGGCCATTCGGCCCAACAAGTCCACACCAGCCCTCTGAAGAGTAACCCACCCAGACCCATTCCCTACATTTACCCCTGACTAATGCACCTAACACTATGGGGCAATTGAGCATGGCCAATTCACCGGATTGTGGGAGGAAACCGGAGGGAAAGCCACGCAGACCCGGGGAGAATGTGCAAACTCCACACAGACAGTCGCCCGAGGCCGGGATTGAACCCGGGCCCCTGGCGCTGGGAGGCAGCAGTGCTAACCACTGAGCCAACAGTGCTGTAGGACCGTATGACTCTATCTCTGTCTTAGATGGTGCAAGCCTTCATATTGCGCTCGCACCCTCCCCACATCTGCCCCAGTTCGGTCCCCGCCCCGAAATCTGGGCTCTCAGAACTTTGCCGAAATGGGGGCGGGGGGGGGGTAATGATTTGTTTCAGGAATTCCAAGGCCTCAATGACTGACACTTCACCTTCTGTTTCTTTCAGGCTCTGTGACGGTGAGCAGACCCGGAGAGAAACATCCCGGAGTCAACCGTCCAAACCCGCTCAATCCTCTCGCCTGGAGCAGCGTGCAAACGGCAGCAACCGAATCACTCTGAGAGACGCTCTGCTCAGTTTGGTCAAACAGCAAGAGAGAGAGAGGGAGACAGAGAGAGAGACAGAGACAGAGACCTTCACGACCCTCTATTAGACTGCGACAGTACTCTGAATTGTAGAGAAGGAGAATGGACCCGCTTTCGAAATCTCCTCTTTGAGCATCGAGCCAGAATTTGTGTCACAGTGAGGGTAAAGCCTCTCTCTCCATCGTCCCTCAGAAAGTCGGGAGTTAAGGCATCTGAGCGACCTAGTTTGTTGCTATAGCAACGTGTGGTGATTGAGATTGGCCCATCTTGAGGAGGAGGGTGGGGGGGAGACAGAGATTGAGTTCCCTGCTCTTGCCTCACGCGTACACCCAGTGGCCTCCTCTGGTTCATTTTCAATCTGTTCCCCAGCGGGGGGGGAAGGGTATCACCAACGCACCCGAGGCCAAGTACGGGCTACATCACCGGCCAAGGGCCCTGGGGCCAACCTGTTCAGCAGCAGGGAGTTTGAGTTTGTGAGTGAGACACCCCGCAAAGGTCTCGGGTGACAGCCTTGAGGCTTGGTGGGAAGCACCCGTGGGTGCTGTTTGAGGAGGGTGTGGCTTGGCGGGTCAAATGGAAACAGCAAAGATGGTGGCACATCTCCCTTGGCACCAGGCTAGCCAAGGCCTGGGCATGCGCAGCTAGGCCTCTGTGCGTGTGTGTGAGAGAGAGAGAAAGAGAGAGATAGAGAGGGAGAGAGAGAGAAAGACAGAGACACAGAGAGGAGCAGAGAGAAAGGGAGGGAGAGAGGCAGAGAGAGAGAGTGAGACAGAGAGAGGTGGAGAGAGAGAGGAGCAAAAAGAGAGGGTGAGAGAGAGGGAGGTACAGAGAGAGGTGGAGAGAAAGAGAGAGGAGCAAAGATAAACAGAGAGTGGGACAGAGGCAGAAAGAAGAGAAGGAGAGATAGAGAGAGAGAGAGGGAGAGACAGAGAGAGACAGAGAGGGAGCGAGGGAGAGAGAGAGGGAGAGAGGGAGAGACAGAGAGAGGGAGAGAGACAGAGAGAGAGACAGAGAGAGAGAGAGAGAGAGAGCCAGAGAGAAAGAGAGAAAGACAGAGAGAGGGAGAGGACACAACCTTAAGGCAACAAACCCAGCTCCAGGTTTTGAGAATCTTCAGAGAGCTGTGATCGTCCTCCTCTCTGGCCTCTCACGCAGGAGATCGACGCACTTTGAGTCTCTGGGCAGTTAACCACCCAATTCCAGCCGGGCTGTCCACAGGCTTCACCCTGCGACCATTCGCTGCAAAGTGCCACAAGGCAGCGGGAACAGGTCCTGGGAGAGACGCTGTCAGCACCCGCTGGCCAGCGCGGGGAAACTGGTGACACCTCGGGAGCACAGTCTGACCAACAGTCGACACTGAGCCAAAGAAGAAGAGTTTAGGACAATTCACAAACACAGGATGAAGGAGCTTTAAGCAACATTGCAAAGGAAGACAGAGAGATGGAGGGATTTTGGGAAGGGTTTAGGGCCTAGCTAGCTGACTGCTATCTCTCTATTGACCATCAAGAGATTGGGAACAGCCACAGAATTTGGCTACTTTCTTGTGTGAACTGTCCTGATCTTGCGAGGTTAAGGAGAATTAATTAGTTGCTTCACGTTTTTGAAGAAACCCACCATATCAATTGGCCTGAAGGCCTCAGGCTTTTGACGTGGGCCTCATTCAGGCCAACTGGGGGGACAGCCGGCCATGAAGGCAGCTGGGTCTTCCGAGTTACTTGACAGTGAGTCAGAAAAGGTGGATCTAGAATGTTCCATCTGCTGCCATGATTACAACTGGACCGACAAGTGTCCCCGGGAGTTGGAATGTCTCCACACTTTCTGTACCGAGTGCCTCACCAAAATGGAGGGGCAACTTCCCAACGCGGGCCGCCACATCTCTTGCCCTCTCTGCAGGCACTCCACCGAGCTCACGGCTTCGGGGGCCCTGGGCCTACCCCGCCAGGAGGAGATTCTCTCCGAGATTCTCTCCCTGCAGCCGGGAGAGCATGGCGGCTCCTCAGCTACCCTGAGCCAGCAGCTGATCCTGACCCTGGACTCGGGAGAGACCACCGTCATCATGCTGCCCACGGTCAGCCTGAGCGTGGAGCGGGGGGATGGGCAGCGGGCTTCCAGGGCCTGGAATCTCCGAGAGCATTCGCTCGTCCGCCAGAACCAGAAACAGCAGGCCGCGGTGTGCCTGAGGAAGGCCTCCTGGAGGGTGGCCACTCTCCTGATCCTGTTCTGCATTGCCGCTTTCGTGCTTGGCCCACGACTCTTTTAGCCTACCACGGTGCCCCATAGAGTGCCCCCTCATCCGGAACCCCGAGGGGGTACAGGTGGAGGTGGGCAAAACTCCCTCAGGGAACAGTAACGTTCAGCCTCACGAGCGGTCAGGAGACTTCTCCTCGCCCTCTCCATCGCACCCCATCGGTATCACCTTTGGGATATAACCAAACCTGGTCTTCCATCCTCTGCCCATCTCCTCTGGTGGTTATTCACGCCAAACAATACGCCAAGTTTGTCATTTCCTCCACTCACTAACCCCCAGGCTAACCAACCTTCTCCTCTCTCTCTCTCTCTTCTCCCTCGACTCTCTGTCTCTCTTTTTCTCTCTCTCTCTCACACAGTCTTTCTTTCCCATTCCGCTCAATTTCTTCCCCCTTCTCGTACACTCTTCCCTCCTTTTCTCATCTGCTTTACCTATTTCCATCTCCCAGCTGTGGTTTCGACTGAGGTGAGGTCAGTTCCAGGAGGGCGTGTGAGAGAGAGAGAGAGAGAGAGAGAGACTTCCTGAGGTGGGTGACGCCGTACCAAACCCGTACCACCTCTGGACCTCCCCCAGAATGAGATTCTGGGAAGGATGGGTGACCATTGACGTCCCGGCCTCACAGCCTGTTGGAGGCCTGGTCCATGACCGTGTGATTGGCCTCGTACTATCCCTGTTGAGCCCAGACCAGTTTTGGGGGCCTGTGACCAGGGGCTGAGCAGGGCAGCTGATCACCTCGCGGCCATGTCAGGGAGCAGAGGAATCCTCAATCAGAGGCTGGGGTCCTTCGCTCCTGCCCTCCCTTCTCCCACAGCAGGAAACGGTCAATCAGTGACCTTTGCCCCTCGTGCTCCGCTCTGCAGTTGTCCCTGGGGTAGTCATGGCTTTCCCGATTGGCCGTTGGCCATTGCTCTCCAGAAGTTCCCTAGCCGGGAGGCGGCGCCAGAACCTGTAACCCTGACGATCAGCACTCCCCTCCCACTCCTCAACACGTTCCCCCTGAAGTGGGAACCACTGACTAACAACACACATCCCCAGCACCCTTCTGAAACGGACTGCCCCAAACAGGAGACCCTCCAACACGAAACCATGCGCTCCCCCATTTCACACAGGACCCTAGTGAAACAGGGTTCCCCTCAACATGAAGCCTGCTCTCCCCGCACCCCCCCCCCCCCCCCCCAACCCCACCCCCAACATGGGACAGCAACAGCATGAGACCCCATCGCAGGAGCCTGAACACAGAACCCCAAATATGGGCTCCCCCCTCACCCCGACTCGGGAACCCCAAACACAGAACCCGCCCCCCCCCCCCCCCCATCACGAGAGCATCCATCATTGGATCCCAACCCAATCCCAAAGACTCCCCCGCGAACCCACCCACTCTCCCAACATGGGCTACCCCGACAACTCAACAAGACCCTGACATTGGAACGGACTCAATAACCCCCTCTACATGATCTGTTTCAAACTGTCCAATGTCGAAATTCTTCCAAAGGAAAACTGGGAGGAGAGCTAGACAAGGAATAGTGTAGAGGGAGCTTTACTCTGGATCTAACCCCGTGCTGTCCCTGTCCTGGGAGTGTTTGGTGGGGACAGTGTAGAGGGAGCTTTACTCGTATCTAGCCCCGTGCTGTCCCTGTCCTGGGAGTGTTTGGCGGAGACAGTGTAGAGGAAGCTTTAGTCTGGATCGAACCCTGTGCTGTCCCTGTCCTGGGAGTGTTTGGTGGGGACAGTGTAGAGGGAGCTTTACTCTGGATCTAACCCCGTGCTGTCCCTGTCCTGGGAGTGTTTGGTGGGGACAGTGTAGAGGGAGCTTTACTCTGGATCTAACCCCGTGCTGTCCCTGTCCTGGGAGTGTTTGGTGGGGACAGTGTAGAGGGAGCTTTACTCTCTATCTGACTCTGTGCTGTCCCTGTCCTGGGAGTGTTTGATGGGGACAGTGTAGAGGGAGCTTTACTCTGGATCTAACCCCGTGCTGTCTCTGCCCTGGGAGTGTTTGATGGGGACAGTGTAGAGGGAGCTTTACTCTGGATCTAACCCAGTGCAGTCCCTGTCCTGGGAGTGTTTGGTGGGGACAGTGTAGAGGGAGCTTTACTCTGTATCTAACCCTGTGCTGTCCCTGTCCTGGGAGTGTTTGATGGGGACAGTGTAGAGGGAGCTTTACTCTGTATCTAACCCCGTGCTGTCCCTGTTCTGGGAGTGTTTGGTGGGGACAGTGTAGAGGGAGCTTTACTCTGTATCTAACCCCGTGCTGTCCCTGTCCTGGGAGTGTTTGGTGGGGACAGTGTAGAGGGAGCTTTACTCTGTATCTAACCCAGTGCAGTCCCTGTCCTGGGAGTGTTTGATGGGGACAGTGTAGAGGGAGCTTTACTCTGTATCTAACCCCGTGCTGTCCCTGTCCTGGGAGTGTTTGACGAGGACAGTGCAGAGGGAGCTTTCCTAAGACCATAAGGAATAGGAACAGGAGGAGGCATTTGTTCCCTCGAGCCTGCTCTGCCACCCAAAAGGACGATGGCTGATCCAACATTCCTCATATCTCCTTCTCTGTCTTTATGCTGCAACCCTTGATCCCTTGGCTGAGCAAGCCTTAAATATACAGGTCGACTCTGCCCCACAGCTCTCAATGGAAAGGACACTCAATCCTCTGTGAGATGAAATTCCTCCTCATTTCTGTCTTCAGTTGGCGTCCCTTTGTTCTGAGACAACGTTCTCTGGTCCTTGACTCTCCTGTGAGAGCAAACATCCCCTCAATGTTGACTCCATGTTCACTAACGCCCGAAATGTCGATCCTCCTGCTCCTCGGATGCTGCCTGACCTGCTGTGCCTTTTCCAGCGCCACACTCTCTAATCCTCACTTTCTCCCAGCCTGCCCTGGGATTGTTGACAGGGGACGTGTCTCCTTGACAGAATAGATGACAAAGGCACGTTTCTCCTTCCCGGGGCTCCTCGAAAACTGGGGCCTACTGTTTGAAAATGAGGCCGAGGCAAGAGAAACATCTCTCTCTCGGAGAGCCACGAGTTCTGTCGAGGTCAGTGGGTCATCGAAGCTAATTTCGGGAGTTTTGTTTTTTTTTACTGGCCAAGGTTGGGAGAGGCTGACAGGAAGCTGGGATTGAGGCCAGGATCGAATCAGCCATAAAATTTATGAAGTGACCGACCAGGCTTGGATGGCCGAATAGTCTAACTCTTGCTCTGAATTCATAAGGTCTTGTGTGATAGTTTATTGCGTGAATACTTTACTGAATGGTTTGTGTAAATGTAAGTTCACTACATCCCCCGCATCCAGCCTCAACATTAATAAACTCTCAATCTCAGCAAAAATGAACTCTGAACAGCTTTGTCAAGACACGATTTCCCTCGAACCCATCGATCTGTCAGATTATGATTCCCTCACTGTCTTAGATTAGATTAGATTAGATTAGATTACAGTGTGGAAACAGGCCCTTCGGCCCAACAAGTCCACACCGACCCGCCGAAGCGAAACCCACCCATACCCCTACATTTACCCCTTACCTAACACTACGGGCAATTTAGCATGGCCAATTCACCTGACCCGCACATCTTTGGACTGTGGGAGGAAACCGGAGCACCCGGAGGAAACCCACGCAGACACGGGGAGAATGTGCAAACTCCACACAGTCAGTCGCCTGAGTCGGGAATTGAACCCGGGTCTCTGGCGCTGCGAGGCAGCAGTGCTAACCACTGTGCCACCGTGCCGCCCAGAATTGTTACCACCTCCCTCATAATTGTGCCCCATTCTCAATGGCAATTCAGATAGACCGACAAAGACCACGTTCACACACAATGTCTGTAGCCAACAGAGGAATTGAATCGAACCAAGATATTCCGACAGTTTGATGTCTATTCACACCTGAGCCAAATGAGTGCTGTCCACTTCCTTTGCTCTTCCTAATGGGAATAATTGGATTAGGTTAGATTAGATTACTCTGCAGTGTGGAAACCCGTTGGCCCAACAAATCCATACCGACCCTCCGAAGAGTAACCCACCCAGACCCATTCCCCTCTGACCTAACACTATGGGGCAATTTAGCGTGGCAAATCCACCCTGACCTGCACATCTTTGGACTGTGGGAGGAAACCGGAGCACCCGGAGGAAACCCACAAGCTGCCTTCTAATCTGTTGAGAACCTTCCAGAACTTCAGGACTTCCTGCAGGTTAAACCCACTGCAGCAAACCATTCTCTGCAGCTCGTAAACATCGAAAGAACTGCAGGATGCTGTAAATCAGAAACGAAAACTCTGGGCAAGGGTCACTCAAGCCTGGAACGTTAACTCAGATTTCTCTCCACAGATGCTGCTAGACTTGCTGAGCTCTTCCAGCAATTTCTATTATCGTTTTTCATCTGTGGAGCTCCTCAAATACAACAAAAATATCCAGATTTTCGCATCCCCAGAGATTTGTGGCGAATTAGTTCCCTCATTTTTCCAGAGGGGAAGGTTTTGTGACTCCTTCCTATGGAGGACCTGTACAGATGTCTTTACCGGTGCTGACTTCCCATTCCCATCTTCAATCCATCATTGTCCACATATTCCAGCTTGGCTTTCCTGTCCTCTGCCATTCCAATTCCTGTGTGAAGGACTGGGGACGGGCAGCATGCGTCACTGTTCACACTGTGGATAGACACAAGGTAATGGCCATCGTCACTGGGGACAGCTCAGTGGTTAGCACTGCTGCCTCCCAACGCCAGGGACCTGAGTTCGATTCCAGCCTAGGGCAACTGTCTGTGTGGAGCTTGCACCTTCACCCCGTGTCTGCGTGGGCTTGCTCCAGGTTCCGCCCACAGTCAAAACATGTGCAGGTTAGAGCAGATTGGCTGTGCTAAATTGCCCCGTCGTGTCCAAGGATGTGCAGGCTTAGGTGGGTTAGTCGTTGGAAATGTAGGGTTGCAGGGATGGGGTGGGATACTCTTTGTGTGTATTCGATGAGCCACACTGTAGAGATTCTACAATGGCTTAATAGGTCACATTCTCACTGACAAATAACAAGTCATAGAGATGTACAGCACAGAAACAGACCCTTCGGTCCACTGAGATATCCTAATCCAACCCAGTCCCACTTGCCAGCACCCGGCCCATATCCCTCCAAACCCTTCCTATTCATATACCCATCCAAATGCCTCTTAAATGTTGTAATTGTACCAGCCTCCACCACTTCCTCTGGCAGCTCATTCCATACACGTACCACCCTCTGCGTGAAAAAGTTGCCCCTCATCTTTTCACATCTCACCCTAAACCGGAGGGCGGTACAGTGGCACACTGGTTAGCACTGCTGCCTCACAGCACCAGGGTCCCAGGTTCGATTCCAGCCTCGGGCGACTGTCTGTGTGGAGTTTGCACGTTCTCCCCGTGTCTGCGTGGGGTTTCCCCCGGGTGCTCCGGTTTCCTCACACTGTCCAAAGATGTGCAGGTCAGGTGAATTGGCCATGCTAAATTGTCCCATAGTGTTAGGTATGTTAGTCAGGGGTAAATATAGAGTAGGGGAATGGTTCTGGGTGGGTTACTCTTCGGAGGGTCGGTGTGGACTGGCTGGGCCAAAGGGCCTGTTTCCACACAGTAGGGAATCTAATCTAAAAGAAATCTAATCTATGCCCTCTAGTTCTGGACTCCCCCACCACAGGGAATAGACTTTGTCTATTTATCCTATCCATGCCCCTCATGATTTTATAATCGTCTATGTATGAGCAAGTGTCAATCAGTGTGTGAGCCTGTTAGAGTCTGTGAGTGTATCTGAGTGTATGTCACAGGGTACTGGCCTCCACAGTAGCTATTTTGTGTGTGTGTGTGTCTGTGTCCACCATTTACACAGACACACACAGACAGATAGACAGACACACACACCCATACACACCCACAGATACATTCACATATAGACACACATACACACAGATATAGAATCATAGAGATGTACAGCATGGAAACAGACCCTTCCGTCCAACCCGTCCATGCTGACCAGATATCCCAACCCAATCTAGTCCCACCTGCCAGCACCTGGCCCATATCCCTCCAAACCCTTCCTATTCATATACCCATCCAAATGCCTCTTAAATGTTGTAATTGTACCAGCCACCACCACTTCCTCTGGCAGCTCATTCCATACACGTAGCACCCTCTGTGTGAAAAAGTTGCCCCTTAGGTCTCTTTTATATTTTCCCCTCTCACCCTAAACCTATGCCCTCTAGTTCTGGACTCCCCCACCCCAGGGAAAAGACTTTGCCCATTTATCCTATCCATGCCCCTCGTGATGTTATAAACCTCTATAAGGTCACCCCTCAGCCTCCGACGCTCCAGGGAAAACAGCCCCAGCCGGTTCAGCCTCTCCCTGTAGCTCAGATCCTCCAACCCTGGCAACATCCTTGTAAATCTTTTCTGAACCCTTTCAAGTTTCACAACATCTTTCCGATAGGAAGGAGACCAGAATTGCACGCAATATTCCAACAGTGGCCTAACCAATGTCCTGTACAGCTGCAACATGACCTCCCAACTCCTGTACTCAATACTCTGACCAATAAAGGAAAGCATACCAAACGCCTTCTTCACTATCCTATCTACCTGCGACTCCACTTTCAAGGAGCTATGAACCTGCACTCCAAGGTCTCTTTGTTCAGCAACACTCCCTAGGACCTTACCATTATGTGTATAAGTCCTGCTAAGATTTGCTTTCCCAAAATGCAGCACCTCGCATTTATCTGAATTAAACTCCATCTGCCACTTCTCAGCCCATTGGCCCACCTGATCCAGATCCTGTTGTAATCTGAGGTAACCCTCTTCGCTGTCCACGACACCTCTAATTTTGGTGTCATCGCAAACTTACTAACTGTACCTCTTATGCTTGCATCCAAATCATTTATATAAATGATGAAAAGTAGAGGGCCCAGCACCGATCCTTGTGGCACTCCACTGGTCACAAGCCTCCAGTCTGAAAAACAACCCTCCACCACCACCCTCTGTCTTCTACCTTTGAGTCAATTCTGTATCCAAATGGCTAGTTCTCCCTGTATTCCATGAGATCTAACCTTGCTAATCAGTCTCCCACGGGGAACCTTGTCGAACGCCTTACTGAAGTCCATATAGATCACATCTACTGCTCTGCCCTCATCAATCTTCTTTGTTACTTCTTCAAAAAACTCAATCAAGTTTGTGAGACATGATTTCCCACACACAAGGCCATGTTGACTATCCTGAATCAGTCCTTGCCTTTCCAAATAGCAGTTAGGAGAAAGTGAGGACTGCAGATGTGGAGATCAGAGCTGAAAATGTGTTGCTGGAAAAGCGCAGCAGGTCAGGCAGCATCCAAGGAGCAGGAGAATCGACGTTTCGGGCATAAGCCCTCCAAAACGTTGATTTTCCAAATAGCAAGGAATGAGCTGCCAGAGGATGTGGTGGAGGCTGGTACAATTGCAACATTTAAGAGGCATTTGGATGGGTATATGAATAGGAAGGGTTTGGAGGGATATGGGCCAGGTGCTGGCAGGTGGGACTAGATTGGGTTGGGATATCTGGTCAGCATGGACGGGTTGGACCAAAGGGTCTGTTTCCATGCTGTACATCTCTATGACTCTATAAATACATGTACATCCTATCCCTCAGGATTCCCTCCAACAACTTGCCCACCATCTACATCAGGCTCACTGGTCTATAGCTCCCTGGCTGTCCTTACCACCCTTATTAAACAGTGGCACCACGTTAGCCAACCTCCAGTCTTCTGGCATCTCACCTGTGACTATCGATGATACAAATATCTCAGCAAGAGGCCCAGCAATCACTTCTCTAGCTTCCCACAGAGTTCTCGGGTACACCTGATGTAGGGCTTTTGCCCGAAACGCTGATTTTCCTGCTCCTCAGATGCTGCCTGACCTGCTGTGCTTTTCCAGCACCCCACTCTAATCTACACCCGATCAAGTCCTGGGGATTTATCCACTTTTATGCGTTTCAAGATATCCAGCACTTCCTCCTCTGTTATATGGACATTTTTCAAGATGTCACCATCTATTTCCCTATATTCTACATCTTCCACGTCCTTTTCCCACAGTAAACACTGATGCAAAGTAATCGTTTAGTGTCTCCCCCATCTCTATATATTCACAGATACACACACACCATAATTCCTATGGAGGCCAGTAGCCTGTGACACTGACCCAGCTCCCTCAGAGCCAAGTCTCAGAGTGAACATAACGTCGGACACTCCTGTCCTTTTTATTGCAAGATCCACACAAGATCTTTATTTCAATATTTACAGAACAGCAATTGAATTTGTTCCAAATTCCTTCTTCTTGGGGAGATTTCAATCATTCCGTGGGAAATTTGGAAGCAGTCACAAACCAGGGGACTATGTACATAAGCAGTATGCCATGCCATGCTAACTGCTGTGCTCCGGTGAGACCTGGTCAAACAGGTCCCATTCTCAGGAGCTCCCACACGCCTCCGGTTGGTGTATAGTCCCCAAGTTGCTTGATGATCTCAAGCTCCTCATCTAAATAGTGAGTCTCCAGGAAGTCACATGGATGAGGGCAAGTTGGTGTTGATGCAGAGTAGCCAGCATTGCCTGTAGAGACCGTTAGCCCACTCATCCCTCTCCGGCTTCACCTCATCCTGCTTCCACGCTGATTCTGGAATTTCAGCACCTTCTCCACATGTTGGTAAGCCTGTTCTTTGGATTTCTTTGGTTTTTTTTTAAATCTTGTTTTCCCCACACCACCGCCTAACTGCTTATATTTTCCCCCACATCCATGATGTGTGTGGACACAGTGAAAAACAACAAGTGTGTAAATCTTTGTTTATATTCCACCACCAGGAAGATAGGAAAACACCCGGGTGGCCAGTGACAAGCACTGCCCTTCACATCAAAGGGCAGTGCTGTGTGATCAAAACAGTGAAGGGGAGGGTAGGGACTAAATCAAAATAGAGTTGGAGGGAGAAATAATACACTCCACTCCCTGCGGCGCCCACCTCTCCCTGAACAACTCCAGGGTGTTGGTCGACACCGCGTGCTCCTTCTCCAAGGACACCCGGGCCCTAACGTAACTGCGGAAGACGGGCAGGCAGTCGGCCCTAACGACCCCCTCCACGGCCCGCTGCCTCGACCTGTTGATGGCCAGTTTGGCCAGGCCCAGGAGCAGACCCACGAGGAGGTCTTCAGACCTGCCCTCCCTCCTCCGTACCGGGTGCCCGAAGATCAGGAGCGTGGGACTGAAGTGCAGCCAAAAGCAGAGGAGAAGGTTTTTCAGGAAATAAAAAAGGGAGTGCAAATGCCCACACCCAATATACACGTGGTCCACGGACTCCACAGCGCCACAGAACAAGCAGTTGGGCTGGGTGTCCGTGAGCCATCGCAACCTGCGGTTGCAGGGGACTGCTGCGTGCAGCACCCTCCGCCCCAGATCCCCGAGAGAAAGGGGGAGGACTCCCGCGTAGAGAGCCCTCCACTGGGGACCCCCACCGCCCGGTGGCAAATGGGCACGCCAAGGCGTGTCCGGACGGTGGATGAGGGAGAAGAGGTGGACGGTGTGCAGCAGCAGTCGATACAGGGCATAAGCCTGTTCTTATCTGACAGCCAGGGCTCCTTGATTGGATGAGATTCATCGCCCCAGTCAGAGAACTCATATTCTAGAGGTCCACCTAGCTGACCCCATTACGATCACAACAACACTCACTCACTCCCTCACACACACCTTCGGAACACGGTCACAAATCCAGGTTTTAAGTGGTTTTTCCCCCTTTATGGAGGGCAACTTCAGTATCCTTGTTGGAACCATCCCCCCCCCGCCTCAAAATCGGTCAATTCCACAATTCCTCCTCCCCCCACCACATTACCAAACGCAGGCTTGTTTTTAATCTCAGGCTGTTTTGGTTTCATTAAGGAGAGTAAGTGAAGAAATTGAGGCCCTTGTCTGGCTTTGGGAAAGACCGTCTCGATGCCATGCTGAGGGCTGCAGGGAGGGGCTGGGGTGGAAGGGGACCGAGTTCTCCCTGGTGTCCTGGGGCCAGTAGTTATCCCTCGATCCTGGCTATTGGAAAAACAAAATGGCCGGCCAAAGTCATGGTGCTATTTGCAGCATCTGATGCATCTCATCATCACCACGGTGACTCCGCACTTCATTGTCTGTGAAGCACTGAGGCAGGTTCTGAGGGCAGGTAAGGGTGCTACAGGAATGAAAAATCTGATTTTTATCTTTGCATTCTCCTGTTGGAGAGGGCACGACATGACATTGAATCCTGGCTCCGACTAACATTGTGAAAGGAGAAGTCTATCTTCATCACCCCTGACATCCAACGGTGTTACCATCGCTTGACCGAAGCCGAGCTGTAATGGTGATATAAATACCGGCGCTACAAGACAACGAGAGCAAGGAGCAGGAGGTAGCCATTCAATATCATTCAATATGATCATGACGGATCTCATCACTTTCCAGCCCACTCCCCATCACCCTTTAACTCATTACTAATAAAACACCCCTCTGTCTCCTCCTTAAATTTGTTCCCCCACCACCTTCGGGAGTACTGATTTCCACAGCTTCACGACCATTTGAGAGAAATAATTCCTCCTCGTTTCTATTTTTAATTTGTTACCCCCTTATCCTAAAAGGCAGATAAATCAATTCAATGTAGTTTTTATAAAAGTGTTAACTTCTGTTACGACCCCGGTGATAGAAGGGCTTGATTTCCAGCACACTCACCCCAAGTCCGCAAAAAACATATCAGGAGTGTGGTAGAATACGAGGAGAAAGTGAGGACTGCAGATGCTGGAGGTCAGAGCCGAGAGTGTGGTGCTGGAAATGAGAGACGGACTCACTGAGATCCTTGTAGAGAGAGGAGGAGAATTTCAAGCTAGATGTCTTTGGAAGAGGCTTCGCCGTAAGGTTAAAATCAACTCGGAGAAAGTAAGTTCTGCAGATGTCGGAGATCAGGGTCGAGAGGGTGGTGCTGGAAAAGCACAGCACGTCAGGCAGCATCCGAGGAACAGGAGGGTCAACGTTTCGGGCATATGCTCTTCATCACAAACTTCCAGAGTCTTGCTCCTTCTTCAGGTAGTTAGTGAGACAGGATACATTGGACACAGAATTTATAAATAAAAGATCGAAGGGTCATATGCCTGATGCGAATGTATTAAACAAGCCTCGATGGCTATTGAGTCTTTAATCACTTCAAACGGGGATGCAGGCTTTAGTTGATGCATATGTAGACCCCGGAATTCCTTTCAAGTCACTGCCCCAAGATAACTTAAGGTTTTATCCGTATAAAAGAGGTAACATCTCAGGTCAGACAACGCATTTTAGGTGTGAGACCTTGTTTAGAGTCTGTCTGTGTCTGAACCTGGAGTTAGACTGGTTTTATTTCCAATGTAGGAATTTATAGAATGCCACATTGACTGACTGCCGACAGATTGTGGGCTTTTTGAACAAACTAGAATATATCTGGAAATACAAATTTGCAAATGCAAATTCACCCCATAGATTTGTGTGTGTGGGTCTGTGAGTGAGAGAGAGAGAGAGAGAGAGTGTATGAAATAGGGTCAGTGTGAGTGTGTGTTTGTGTGAGAGAATGTGTGTCTATGTGTCCGTGATGAGGAGAAACTTCTTCACCCAGAGAGTGGTGGCTATGTGGAATGCTCTGCCCCAGAGGGCAGTGGAGGCCCAGTCTCTGGATTCGTTTAAGAAAGAGTTGGATAGCACTCTCAAAGATAGTGGAATCAAAGGTTATGGAGATAAGGCAGGAACAGGATACTGATTAAGGATGATCAGCCATGATCATATTGAATGGTGGTACAGGCTCGAGGGGCAGAATGGCCTACTCCTGCACCTATTGTCTATTGTCTTTGTATGAGTGTGTGTGTGTGGGAGAGTGTGTGTCTATGTATCCGTGATGTATGAGTGTGTGTGTGTGAGAGTGTGTATGCGTATGGGAGAGTGTGTCTATGTATCCGTGATGTACGAGTGTGTGTGTGTGTGAGAGTGTGTGTGTCTATGTATCCGTGATGTATGAGTGTGTGTGAGTGTGTGGATGTGAGTGTGTGTGTGGGTATGTGTGTGTGTGTGTGGGTATGTGTGTGTGTGAGAGTGAGTGAGTGAGTGAGTGTGTGTGTGAGTGTGTGTGGGTATGTGTGTGTGTGTGTGTGTGTGAGAGAGTGTGTGTGAGTGTGCATGTGTGTGTGTGTGACATGAACCCAAGGTCCCGTTTGAGACCATCCTCCTGGGGACTGAACTTGGTTACCAGGCTCTGCTCAGCGACTCCACATTGTTGCTTATCCCGAAGTCCGCCTTGGAGGATGGTCACCCGATGATCTGAGGCCGAATATCCCTGACCGCTGAGGTGTTCCCCGACTGAGAGGGAACATCCCTGTCTGACGATCGTTGCATGGTGTCTATTCATCTACTTGGTCTCATCAATAAACTGTACCTCGGGGCATCCTTACTTGCAGCCAATGAGATAGACAACGTTGGCCACATGAGTACCTGCAGTGTATGTGGTGGGTGGTGTACCCACATGTAATGGTGGTATCCATGTTGACACTCTGACACGTCTTGCGGAGGTTGCCATGACAGGGACACATGATGTTGTGGTCAGTGTTGTCCTGAAGGCTGGGCAGGTTGCTGTGAACAATGTTCAGTTTAAGGTTTGGAGGTTGTTTAAAGATGAGAATTGGAGCTGTAGGGAGGTCTTGGTGAGGTGCTCATCCTCATCGATAACCTGTTGCAGGCTGCGAAGACCATGGCGTCGTTTCTCCATTCCCAGAACAACGAAAAGTACCCTATCGGTGGTGTCCTGCATCTGTCTCCTGAGGATCTCATTACGGTTACTTGCTGGGACACATTGGAACTGGCGATCGATGAGCTGAGAACCGTATCCCGTTCTTATGAGGACGTCCTTCAAACCCTTCAGGTGTCCGTTGCGTTCCTCCTCATCTGAACAGATCCTGTGTATGCGCAGGGCTTGTTCGGAGGGGATGGCTGTTTAAATATGTTTAGGGTGGAAGCTGGAGAAGTGTAGCAGTCTGAGGTGATCCGTGGGCTTGCAGGTAGAGTGAGGTGCCGAGGTTCCCCTCCTTGATGTGTCCAGCTACTCTAAAGAGTAGCCCATGGGCAGTCTGATGGTGGGATGAAACTTGTTGATGTCACTATGTCATCGTTTCAGTAATTCCTCGCTAGGGGTCCAGAGGAAGAAAATGTCATCAATAGATCTGGTGTATAGTGTTGATAGGAGGTGGACTTTGTCCACACCAGTCCAACACCAGCACCTCCACATCCTCATTTCCAAAAGAACTTGTTCCAAAATCTTAATCCACAGATGTCACATTGAAACTCTATATTGACTTTTATTGGTGCCTTTACATTTCCAATAATGACAAGCTACAACCTAATACTGCTCCTCCATCCAGCTTTCATCAAGAGGAAGCAGTGGGAATCTTCCAAATGAAGTGTTTATCCTTCAGATGTTTTTTTGAAATGTTCCATTAGGCAAACTGATTACATGGATAATGGATTCTAACTATGGGTGGCACGGTGTCTCAGTGGTTAGCACCGCTGCCTCACGGTCCCAGGTTCGATTCCAGCCTCGGGCGACTGTCTGTGTGGAGTTTGCACATTCTCCCCGTGTCTGCGTGGGTTTCCTCCCACAGTCCAAGGATGTGCAGGTCAGGGTGAATTGGCCATGCTAAATTGCCCGTAGTGTTAGTGCATTAGTCAGAGGGAAATGGGACTAGGTAGGTTACTCTTTGGAGGGTCGGTGTGGACTTGCTGGGCCGAAGGGCCTGTTTCCATACTGTTGGGAAGCTAATCTAATCTAACTAATTCTGCATGGCTACACTCAATCCAATTATTTACTGGTTGTGTGATTAGTTGCTCCCAATGATTTTTTTATTCCAAGTTCAAATCTCTTGTAAGAGGTCTACAATATGTCCCATTTAAACCCTGACCTTCTCAAAGGCTCCTAGGAATCCCTGGGTGTTTTTTTTAAACTTTTTTTTTAGATTACATTACAGTGTGGAAACAGGCCCTTCGGCCCAACAAGTCTACACCGACCCTCCGGAGCGTAACCCACCCATACCCCTACATTTACCCCTTACCTAACACTACGGGCAATTTAGTATGGTCAATTCACCTGACCCTGCACATCTTTGGACTGTGGGAGGAAACCGGAGCACCCGGAGGAAACCCGCGCAGACACGGGAAGAATGTGCAAACTCCACATAGTCAGTCGCCTGAGGCGGGAATTGAACCCGGGTCTCTGGCGCTGTGAGGCAGCAGTGCTAACCACTGTGCCACCGTGCCGCCCATTCTTTCAGTTCTTTCAGTTTGTCTTAATCCAATTCCATTTTAATGGCCATATTAAATGCTGTCACTGATGCATCGTTGTTGGTCTGAGTGCAAAAAGACTTTGCTACCTTTATTAGTTATAGTTTCGTCCAGTTTTAGCAACAGCGTATTTAAAAAAAGGATTAATTTCAATTCATTCTCTTCAGGGTGAATTGGGCTCTAAAGACTGTATTCCTTTTTTTTAATAAATATTTTTATTGAAAAGAAAAAGATTTTGGGGTTTTCTTTTTACAAAATTAACACAAAATAGTGTAACCATTTTACAATATAATAACCTGTATTCCCTTTTTAACACCTTTGTGGTTTTGGGAGGCGATAGGGTCTCACAGGCATGGCATGTGCTCAATTTGCTTAGGCCTGGTGGGAAGGCCCGAGTCTGTCACACAGCTTAGTTGCCCTGAGGTGGAGTCACATTAGACCTATTGAGAAACACAGTCAGTTACTCCGAGAAAAGGGATTTGTGACTTTGGTCATCCCTGTCAAAAGCATAAGATGCGCCTTTGGACAATGACTGTAATACTGCGTCCCACTGTGCACCAGGTTGCAATCTGCTCATGATTTCTTAACGGACACAAACGCGACTGTCCTTGAGTGCAGCCAAAACAAAACTTAACAACCACACCTTGGCAGCAATTGATTCAAAAGGCTGTCACTGACAAGATTAGATTCGACAACCACCCTGATGAAGGAGCGTCGCTCCGAAAGCTAGTGCTTCCAATTAAACCTGTTGGACTATAACCTGGTGTTGTGTGATTTTTAACTTTGTCCACCCCAGTTCAACACCGGCATCTCCATATCAAGATTAGATCGGAAACAGGCCCTTCAGCCCAACCAGTCCACACCGACCCTCCGAACAGTAAGCCACCCAGAACCATTCCCCTACTCCATATTTACCCCTGACCCTAAAACTATGGGTCAATCCATGCTAACCTGCACATCTTCTGGATTGTGGGAGGAGACTGGAGCACCCGGAGGAAGAGCAACCCACCCCCCCCCCCCCCTCTGATTAATGCACCTAAAATTTAGCATGACTTATTCACCCTGACCGGCACATCTTTGGACTGTGGGAGGAAACCGGAGCAAACCCACACAGACACGGGGAGAATGTGCAAACTCCACACAGTCAGTCACCCGAGGCAGGAATTGAACCCGAGACCCTGGCGCTGTGAGGCAGCAGTGCTAACCACTGAGCCACCGTGCCGCCCCATCACTGATCTAACACTGGATCAGCTGTGCCAACTCCACTGTCTTCGGAAAACCCTGCCACTGAGTCACAAACCAAAATCGCTGTTTAGATCGGAGTGGTGCTGGAAAAGCACAGCAGGTCAGGCAGCATCCCTGCTCCTCAGACGCTGCCTCACCTGCCACGCTTTTCCAGCATCACTCTGATCTAAACCCTGGTTTCCAGCCTGAGCAGGCCTCGCTTTTGCCTAACAAAAATCACTACCAGGCCCCAAAACATACGAGTGCCCGCAGCAGTTGTCACCAACTGGTCAGTATTGTACACCTGGAGTGGATCTGCAACACAGTTGGAGAAATGCCATCAGCAATTTGAAGTCCTCTGCACCGGGAGAACCATTGACCAAACGGTGCTGATCTTCAAACAAACATCTGGGCAAAACTACATAAGTGATTTGAGCTGACTCAAAATTGGAGGCGTAGTGGACAGCGAAGAGGGTTACCTCAGATTACAACAGGATCTGGACCAGATGGGCCAATGGACTGAGGAGTGGCAGATGGAGTTTAATTCAGATAAATGCGAGGTGCTGCATTTTGGGAAAGCAAATCTTAGCAACACTTATACACTTAATGGTAAGGTCCTAGGGAGTGTTGCTGAACAAAGAGACCTTGGAGTGCAGGTTCATAGCTCCTTGAAAGTAGAGTCGCAGGTAGATAGGATAGTGAAGAAGGTATTTGGTATGCTTTCCTTTGTTGGTCAGGTTATTGAGTACAGGAGTTGGGAGGTCATGTTGCGGCAGTACAGGACATTGGTTAGGCCACTGTTGGAATATTGCGTACAATTCTGGTCTCCTTCCGATCAGAAAGATGTTGTGAAACTTGAAAGGGTTCAGAAAAGATTTACAAGGATGTTGCCAGGGTTGGAGGATCTGAGCTACAGGGAGAGGCTGAACAGGCTGGGGCTGTTTTCCCTGGAGCGTCGGAGGCTGAGGGGGTAACCTTATAGAGGTTTACAAAATTATGGGGGGCATGGATAGGATAAATAGGCAAAGTCTTTTCCCTGGGGTGGGGGAGTCCAGAACTAGAGGGCATAGGTTTAGGGCGAGAGGGGAAGATATAAAAGAGACCTAAGGAACAACTTTTTCACACAGAGGGTGGTACGTGTATGGAATGAGCTGCCAGAGGATGTCGTGGAGGCTGGTACAATTGAAACATTTAAGAGGCATTTGGATGGGTATATGAATAGGAAGGGTTTGGAGGGATATGGGCCGGGTGCTGGCAGGTGGGACTAGATTGGGGTTGGGATATCTGGTCGGCATGGCCGGGTTGGGCCGAAGGGTCTGTTTCCGTGCTGTACATCTCTCTGAGCCTAAATGCTGTGAATGGTTGTAACATTTGGCCCTGTTCTCTAACTCTGAAATGACCAATTTTCCGGAGGAGACCAAAAGCATAAGCAAGCTCACTTTGGAGCATGTCAACATTCCCCCCGATGACTATGGCACGGGACAACATACTTGCAACTCTGTGGATGGTCATCCTGGAACGATACAGCAATAGTGAGGTCTCTATTATTAGCTTACATCAAGATCCACTCCATTATGAACTCGGGCAAACTAAATTGCTAGCCAGGCTGATTAGAATTATCAGACAGCGCTTAAGTTTATCAAGAAGGTCAGTTCAGAGTTTGGTGTCTGATAATGTAATTTTAAGTTTCAGGATTGGCTCTGCTTATTTTTTTTAAATGCTGAAGTAGTTTGATGACAGAGACTCCTCTGTGTCCATCTGTCTAGGGTCGTATTGTCCCACAGAGGAAATAGGAGCAGCAATAGACTCTTTGGCCTTTTGAGTCTGTCCCGTCACTTGCTATGGGCCAGACCAGGTCCCCCTCAAAACATATCAAAGAGATAGCCTTGACCCTACTTTTGGCAATAACAAAAATGGTGGATCTTGTAGCTGCTCCTGAGATCGCAAGTTTGCTTCTAGATTGCTTACAGTTATTAAATGCCAGTAGTTTATTCTGATTCATTTTTGATTCTTTTAAAAACAATTGGACAAGTATGCCCATAGTGTTAGGTGCATTAGTCAGAGGTATATATAGGGAACGGGGTCTGGGTGGGTTACTCTTCGGAGGGTCGGTGTGGACTTGTTGGGCCAAAGGGCCTGTTTCCACACTGTAGGGAGTCTAATCTAATCTAAGAATTGCTCGGAGGGATAAGTGCTGAAAATGTGTTGCTGGAAAAGCGCAGCAGGTCAGGCAGCATCCAAGGAGCAGGAGAATCGACGTTTCGGGCATAAGCCCTTCTTCAGCCTTTCCTGAAGAAGGGCTTATGCCCGAAACGTCGATTCTCCTGCTCCCTGGATGCTGCCTGACCTGCTGCGCTTTTCCAGCAACACATTTTCAGCTCTGATCTCCAGCATCTGCAGACCTCACTTTCTCCTCGGAGGGATAAGTGCCAAGCTCAGGCAGGTGGTTCTAGTTGAGTCCAGGAATTATGCTCAGCATGAAGGAATTGGACCAAAGAGTCTGCTTCTACTCTCTGACCGCTCATTTGAGTTTGAAATTCCCGTGTGCTATGATCACTCTTCCCAGGGGGATCTTTACTGTGGGATTATTAATTAATATCACACCTCATTACACAATAACAAATCCAGAATAGTCTGCTCCCTGACTGGTTCCTCAACGACTTGTTCTGAGAAACAATCTCCCCTACATCGGAAACATAGAATCGTACTGTACACCAGCGTCCCTTCAGCCCATCCAATCCATACTCCCAAAAATATACTCCTACCTACTTTTTCTGCCCTCGGCCTTGAAAGTTGTGACACCTCAAATGCTCATCTAAGTATTTTTCAACGATTGTGAGGTTTCCCACCCAACCAGGCCCACATGCCAGGCTCCTACCACTGTTTGGTGAAAATGTTTTTCTTCACATTCCCCTCCAAACCTCCACACTGTGCATATTAACATCACCCATGATCATTGCCGTACCTTTCTCCCAAGGACATGGTATTTCCTGGTTTACTCTGTGCCCCACTTCAGGACTCCTGTTTGGGGGAATGGGCTGCCAGAGGAAGTGGTGGAGGCTGGTACAATTACAACATTTTAGAGGCATTTGGATGGGTATATGAATAGGAAGGGTTTGGAGGGATATGGGCCGGGTGCTGGCAGGTGGGACTAGATTGGGTTGGGAGATCTGGTCGGCATGGACGGGTCGGACCGAAGGGTTGGTTTCCGTGCTGTACATCTCTATGACTCTCTGACAAACTACTCCAACCAGGGACCTTTCCTTTTGCTATTTCCTATGTCTACTCACTCTGATTCTATATCTTCATCGCCAGCGCTGACATCGTTTTCTCACTGCAGCGCTGATCTCTCCCTTTACGAACAAAGCTTAACCACCTCCTTTCCCTGCCTGCCCATCCTTCCGAAACACTGAGTACCCTTGGGATATTCAATTCCCAAACTTGCAATTTTCCCTGCAACCTCAGTAACTGCCACAGAATCATACCCAACTGCCTCTATTTGTGCTATCAACTTGTTAATTTTATTACAAATTTGACTAGATTTGACTAGATTCCCTACAGTGTGGAAACAGGCCCTTCAGCCCACACCGACCCTCCGAAGAGTAACCCACCAAGTCCTATTCCACTACCCTATGTTGTGGTTCTGTTCGCCGAGCTGGAAGTTTTTGTTGCAAACGTTTCGTCCCCTGGCTAGGCGACATCATCAGTGCTTGGGAGCCTCCTGCGAAGCGCTTCTTTGATGTTTCCTCCGGTGTTTATAGTGGCAAAACCCTAGCCAGAGAAACAATAGCCAACCTACTGGACATACTGAACAGAAAACAGGACGCTGAACCTATCAACAAAGACGGCATACTTAAAACTACTGGACTTGTGCCTCACAACACACTTCACATTCAACAACCAGATACCACTATAAACACCGGAGGAAACATCAAAGAAGCGCTTTGCAGGAGGCTCCCAAGCACTGATGATGTCGCCTAGCCAGGGGACGAAACGTTTGCAACAAAAACTTCCAGCTCGGCGAACAGAACGAGCACCCGAGCTACAAATCTTCGCACAAACCACTATCCTATAGTTTGTTCTATTATCAAGCTCTCCTGTCACTGATGCAGTCTGCCCCTTCCTTTCGTTTTCCAGCGACAATCAGCTTCATCACTAACTCTCTCTTCCACCTTCTTCTTTCATTTTAATTTTCTATTTTTGCATGAGCCTACTATTTGATTTTAGAGACTACAACTTCAGGTGTAGTGGCAGCGTCTCTACTTTGGAACCAGGGCTCCAGGTTCAAGTCCCACCTGCTCCAGAGGTGCGCAAGAACAGGTCGAATCAAAGCTATCGACAAGAGTTGGTCAGAGGCGAGGAATACTGCGTTGGTAACCCTCCCCAAATCCAGTCCACCATCTACAAGTTACAAGACAGGAGTGCGATGGAACACTCCCCTCTTGCCCCTGGATGGGGGCAGCCCCAACAACACTCAAGGGGCTCGACACCATCCAGGACAAAGCAGCCCCCGCTTGATTACACCACATTCCACTCCCTCCACCGTCAACAGTCAGTATCAGCAGTGTGTACCATCGATAAGAAATTAACCAAGGTTCCTCACACAGCGTCTTCCAAACCCAAGACCACCACCAACTAGAAAGACAAGGGCAGCAGATACATTAGAACACCAGCCCCTGCTAGTTCCCCTCACATAAATGAGGAAAAGTGGATGCCACTTGGTCAGAGTCATAGAGATGGACAGAATGGAAACAGACCCTTCGGTCTGACCCGTCCATGCCGAACAGATATCCCAACCCAATCTAGTCCCACCTGCCAGCACCCGGCCCAGATCCCTCCAAATTCTGGATTAGAGGTGCTGGAAAAGCACAGCTGTTCAGGCAGCTTCCGAGGAGCAGTAAAATCGACGTTTCGGGCAAAAGCCCTTCATCAGGAATACAGGCAGAGTGCCTGAAGGGTGGAGAGATAAGCTAGAGGAGGGTGGGGGTGGGGAGAAAGTAGCATAGAGTACAATAGGTGAGTGGGGGAGGGGATGAAGGTGATAGGTCAGGGAGGAGGGTGGAGTGGATAGGTGGAAAAGAAGATAGGCAGGTAGGACAAGTCATGGGGACAGTGCTGAGCTGGAAGTTTGGAACTGGGGTGAGGTGGGGGAAAGGGAAATGAGGAAACTGGTGAAGTCCACATTGATGCCCTGGGGTTGAAGTGTCCTTTCCTATTCATATACTCATCCAGATGCCTTTTAAATGTTGCAATTGTACCAGCCTCCACCACATCCTCTGGCAGCTCATTCCATACAAGTACCACTCTCTGTGTAAAAACATTGCCCCATTAGGTCCCTGGATCCTCCAAGCCTGGTCTGCCATTCAGTAACACAATGGCTGATCTGATTTTAACTTCCACTCTACATTCCTGCGTATCGCCTGATAATCCGCCACCCCCTTGGTGATCAAAAGTCTACCTACCTCTGCCTTAACAATATTGAAAGATTCTGTGTCCACTGCTTTTTGAGGGAGGGAATTCCAAAGGCTCCGAAACCCTCTGAGGGGTAAAACAAAACATTTCATCTCCATTTTCAATAAGCACCTTCCTTATTGTAACTCCAAGCCACTCACTGTCCTGACTTGGACATACAGAGGAACCTCGATTATCCAAAAGTGATGGGCGCGCACTATTTCATTTGGATAATTGATTATTTGTTTAATTGATCCAATGCCTCTCCTCTGGGGCTCAAGAGTTTTCTGAAGTTCCCTTTCTCCTCGCTCTCCCCCTCACTGTCTCAGGGTTTGTTTCTGAGCAAACACACACTTGTGTGTAAGGGACCTGCAGCATTGCTAAAGAATCCCGCTCCCCCCTCCCCAACAATTCAATTCAATGGGATTGACACAGCGAGCACTTGCTAAGTGCGCTCCCCGTTCAGGAGACCAGGCAACAGCACAATGCATGCAAGACTTTGCCCCCCCACCCCAACCCCCACTAACCCCACCTCCTGTACACACCCCCCACCCTCCCTCCCTCTGGGGCAGTTGGACTGGACAACTGCTTTTGGTGGGGTGAGTCTCAAAATAGCGCGCATGCGCACACACACACATCTTTTTACTGCAACTTTTTAAACAGGGTCCACCTGTGCCCTGCACAAGGCAATGTTGGAGAGATTATCGGGGAAGGGGGGAGGTGGTTTAGCGTACACTCTTGTGGAGAACGCCAGGGAAAGTGTGGGGGAGAGAGAGACGGCAGGTCAGTCATTAGGTGACAGTGCCCGGGCTCCCATCGATGTCCAAGACTGTTAGCAGCAGCATTTCAGTAAGCCGAGTGCATTTTTAATCCATTGTAAACAAAAGACACGATTAAAAACATGTTTTTGATGTAATGTTTCTGTCAGGACCTTGAGGACTTCTTTGGATAATCTGAAATTCGGATAATTGATATTCGGATAATCGAGGTCCCTTCAGTGTTGCTGAGGAAATTCTCTCCCTGAAGGCATTGTGGGTCTATCTGTAGCGTGTCGACTCCAGCGGTTCAAGATGGCAGCTCACCCCCACCTTCTCAAGGGCAACTCAGGATGGACAATAAACGCTGGGCCCAGCCAGTGACGCCTGCATCCCACAAGTGAATTTTGAAAAAGTTTAATCACAGCCAGACCCATAAAAGGAGCCAAAAGTGTATGGAATTAAAAGGGGCAGTGGCCTTGTCTTGGATTATAGTCACCATGGCAACAAAATAAATCCAGTGAGGCCTTGCTTGCAAGGTTGCCACCGGGAGATTTTGGGAGTGGTTTCTATGTGTTTATAAGGTGTTCTCTGAGTATTTATTTTTAACACAATTCTTCTGAAAGCCAAAACTAATAGGGAATGACGGTCAGTGGGTGTGTGTGTGTGTATGTGTCTGTGTGACATTCCGATGCGTGATCTAACCTGTTATCGAAAAGATCTGATTGGAAGGGGAAAAAGAAACCAAGGGATTTTGAGAATAAATGGGGACTTTCCACCCCCAAACACAGGGGTACTTCCCATATTCAGAAGTATCACTCCATTTCTACCCTTACGGCCATCTACCCTTCTGTTTTTATACCCTCCTGCAAATACTGCACTCATCAGCTCTCCTGCCTTGCCTGTCACAGTTAACCATGACTATATACTGTACTTCACTGGGAGAAAGTGAGCACTGCAGATGCTGGAGATCAGAGTCAAAACGTATGACGCTGGAAAAGCACAGCCGGTCAGGCAGCATCCGAGGAGCAGGAGAGTCAACAGTTCAGGCGTGAGTCCTTCCATCATGATCCTGATGAAGGGCTCTTGCCCGAAACGTCGAATCTCCTGCTCCTCGGATGCTGCCTGACCGGCTGTGCTTTTCCAGCGCCACAGGTTTCGACCCTATACTCTGCAGAACAATGATCTGAGCGTGCCTATTGAGACAGCCTGTGTGACCAGGCATTGCTTGGTCTCTCAGGAAAAGACCTTAGCGGCACCATCTCGAGAAAGAACGGGGCCTTTCCCCAAAGTCCAAGTTGATGATCCTGTCTCGGACAACAGCGGCGTTTTACTCTGTGGAATTCTCTTTCCCATAGCATTGTGTAGCCTGGAATCTCTAGTGCACATCTGAACACTTATTTAATGTGATGGGGTTAAAAATCACACAACACCAGGTTACACTGCAACAGGTTTGCTTGGAAGCACCAGCTTTCAGAGCGCTGCTCCAACATCAGATAGCTGTGGGAGCAGCACTCCAAAAGCTCGTGCTTAAAAATATACCTGTTGTAGCATAACCTGGCTTTGCGTGATTTTTAACTTTGTCCACCCCAGTCCAACACTAGCTCCTGCCCATCAACGTGATGAGGGTCTCTGTCTCTACCAGCCTCAAAGACAGTGGGTTCCAGACTCCCACCACCCTCTGAGTGAGAACGGGTCTCCCCTCACATCTCCTCTAAACCTTCTGCGCCTTACCTTAGACCTATGCCCACCCCCGCTGCCGATCACTGATCCCTCCACCAAGGTGATAAGTGTCTTCCTGTCGACCCGATATTTTGTACATCCCCCTCGTGACCTCTCTCTAAATCCCATCTGATTGAAAGAAGCCAACCTCAGCCAGTCCAGTCCCTCTTCATGACAGAAGCTCTCGGGCCCTGGCAGCGTTCTGATAAATCTCTTCTGCTTGCTCTCCAAGCTGAACATCCCTCCTGCGATGTGCATGCTAGAGCTGCACACAAATGGCCAGACCAACATTGTAGACACTTGCTCTTAAACTCTATATCCCGTGCTCTTAAACTCTATATCCCAGCCCCAACTGACAAAGGAGTCAACAGGGGAGAAAGTGCAAGTTGAGGCCACAGCCTTTTATCCACAATCTTATTGAATGATAGTGGATAAGGTGCTAAAAGGCCCATCCCCACTCCAATTTTACATGTTTTTATTTCAGTCAACAAGTTTTTAAATGTTGCGATTGTATCAGCCTCCACCACTTCCTCTGGCAGCTCATTCCATACACGTCCCACCCTCGGTCTGAACAAGTTGCCCCTTAGGTCTCTTTTATATCTTTCCCCTCTCACCCTAAGCCTATGCCCTCTAGTTCTGGACTCCCCCACCCCAGGGAAAAGACTTTGTCTATTTACCCTATCCATGCCCCTCATGATTTTATAAACCTCTATAAGGTCACCCCTCAGCCGCTGACGCTCCAGGGAAAACAGCCCCGGCCTGTTCAGCTTATCAACCTGTTCAGATGTGTTATGACACAACTCTGGAGCAGGTGGTACTTGAACCCAGGCCTTCTGACTTAAAAACAGGGACATTACCACAGCGCCACAAGAACCCTTCCTCCAAATGTATACCCCAGGCAAGTTCTCCCCCACTAATCTGTGAAAACTTCCCCATCAGGTTTTCAGGGGAATTCTATTGTATTGAGGGGTACTTCTGCTTGATTCATGTCCATGTTCAGGAAAGGGCAACTGTTACAACACGGGGTTAACCCCCCCCCCCCGCTCATTTAAACCTGCAACACAGAAATGATTTAACTCGTGCTGTAATCCATTAAAATTTGAGCAGCCAAGAACTATCCCAAATGTCAGGACTTTATTCTTTAAGTCTAACATAGAATATAGAGAGAAAGTGAGGGCTGCAGATGCTGGAGGTCAGAGCTGAAAATGTGTTGCTGGAAAAGCGCAGCAGGTCAGGCAGCATCCAGGGAACAGGAGAATCGACGTTCCTGAAGAAGGGCTTATGCCCGAAACGTCGATTCTCCTGTTCCTTGGATGCTGCCTGACCTGCTGCACTTTTCCAGCAACACATTTTCAGCTCTAACATGGAATATTAACTAACAACTATTTACAACTCCTTTCTCTAACTAATCTTTTATTTGCCCTTCTATAATACTGGTCCGATAAAACCCCTGATTAAGATTTACCAAAAAATTCAACTTTCAAAATCAGCCAACTGTCCAATCTTCTTTTTGTATCTTCCTCTGTCTTCTTTACTTCTTCTTAGGGTTTCTGTTTCACAAGTTGTCGACAGTTGAAGGTACCTATAAGAGAGCTATTCTGTGGGCAGTCTGCATGTGTTGGTGGCTTGGCAGTTCTCCCCCAACTGTTCAATTTTTCCCGGTCTTACACCCCAAAGCATTGGATCGCTTCATTGGTTTTAATATTCTGAAAATACCAAATATAAACTTGATTGGAGGTTAGTATCTTAGGGCATAATTTAAACAGATTGGCCGAATTTGAGTTTGTTTTTGTTGCATAGCAACCCAGGTGCTGCTAGCTGCTGGACCAAATGTTACACTGTAAACTCTCCAGCAATCTGTGTGCTTGCCAAGTCCGTCAGCTCTCTTAAAGGTACAGTACACCTCTGCACCTTCAGAACACAAACATTTGTCCATTTTGGCAGGAGGAGGAAGGTTATCTGAAGAGTGAGAGGTTGCAGAGCTCTGAGATGCAGAGGGATCTCATTGATGAATCACAAAAAGGTTAGTATACAGGTAAAGCAAGTCACCAGGAGAGCTAGCATTTAGCCTGAGGGGAACGGAACCCCAAAGAAGGGAGGTTATGCTTCAGATAGACAGGGCACTGATGAAACCAAAGTTAAAACCCTGCTTTCCTGCATTTCTGCAGACATTTGATGTCTGTGTCGATATTGTGCGGTTTACTTCAAGCTGGTAGTTAGGATTTGGAGGTGTTGGTGTTGATGATGAAACCAGATCTCGTATACTACGTCCAGTATCGGTCTCGTTATTTAACAAAGGATGCAAATGCATTGGAGATGGTCCAGGGAAGGCTTATCAGAATAATACCTCGAATGGGTGAGTTTTGTTTTATGGGGGAAGGGTTGGACAGACTGGGTTTGCATCCACTGGAGTTTTTTGAGAGTAAGAGGTGAATTGACTGGATCAGTTAAGATCCTGGGGGATTTTTACAGGGTGAGTGGATGTTCCCTCTTGCAGGAGAATCTCGAACTGGGGTTCCACTGTGAAAATCAGGGCTCACCCATTTGAAAGAGAGAGGAACCAAGCTTCTTGGAACTCACCTCCTCAGTCGGTGACAGAAATGGGGAATATTTGAATATTTTTAAGGCCAAGATTCTTGATAAGCGGGGTGGGGTGGGAGGTGAAAGGTTATCGGGGTCAGGTGGGAAGGATTGGAGCTCCTATCCGATCAGCTAGGTCCTTATTGAGTGACGGAGTCAGTTTGAGGATTTTCCTCTTGGTCCTGATTTGTAGCTGTCGAGGAGCACTGAGATGAGTCAGCTGTGTCAGCGATGTGTGAAGCTGTCTGCGAGGGCAGGGCTGTGTGACAGCCAACACAGATCACTTTGGCTGAGATTCACATCGGTGACTGGCTGGTTTCGGACTGTCACGGAAACGTCCTTTAAATCAGCAACACGTGATGGGGGTCCAGTCACTTACTGGCAGGTCGCAATTTCCAGGATACCACGGGCAAAGAGTTCAGGAAATATCTGCAGCTTACCAGGAATAAGAGTT
>NW_028270182.1:20787449-20789949 GCF_037043375.1 Chiloscyllium plagiosum
CACCCACTCCCCTCACACACACACACCCACTCCCCTCACACACACACACCCACTCCCCTCACACACACACACACCCACTCCCCTCACACACACACACACCCACTCCCCTCACACACACACACACCCACTCCCCTCACACACACACACCCACTCCCCTCACTCACACACACACCCACTCCCCTCACACACACACACACCCACTCCCCTCACACACACACACACCCACTCCCCTCACACACACACACCCACTCCCCTCACACACACACACACACCCACTCTCCTCACACACACCCACTCCTCTCACACACACCCACTCCCCTCACACACACACACACCCACTCCCCTCACACACACACACACCCACTCCCCTCACACACACACACCCACTCCCCTCACACACACACACACCCACTCCCCTCACACACACACACACCCACTCCCCTCACACACACACACACCCACTCCCCTCACACACACACACCCACTCCCCTCACTCACACACACACCCACTCCCCTCACACACACACACACCCACTCCCCTCACACACACACACCCGCTCCCCTCACACACACACACCCACTCCCCTCACACACACACACCCACTCCCCTCACACACACACACACACCCACTCTCCTCACACACACCCACTCCTCTCACACACACCCACTCCCCTCACACATACACACACCCACTCCCCTCACACACACACACACCCACTCCCCTCACACACACACACCCACTCCCCTCAGACACACACACACCCACTCCCCTCACACACACACACACACCCACTCTCCTCACACACACCCACTCCTCTCACACACACCCACTCCCCTCACACATACACACACCCACTCCCCTCACACACACACACACCCACTCCCCTCACACACACACACCCACTCCCCTCAGACACACACACACCCACTCCCCTCACACACACACACACCCACTCCCCTCACACACACACACACCCACTCCCCTCACACACACACATACCCACTCCCCTCACACACACACACACCCACTCCCCTCACACATACACACCCACTCCCCTCACACACACACACACACCCACACACCCACTCCCCTCACATACACCCACTCCCCTCACACATACACACACCCACTCCCCTCACACACACACACCCACGCCCCTCACACACACACACACCCACTCCCCTCACACACACACACACCCACACACCCACTCCCCTCACACCCACACACCCACTCCCCTCACACACACACACACCCACTCCCCTCACACATACACACACCCACTCCCCTCACACACACACCCACTCCCCACACACCCACACACCCACTCCCCTCACACCCACACCCCTCACACCCACACACCCACTCCCCTCACACCCACACACCCACTCCCCTCACACACACACACCCACTCCCCTCACACACACACACCCCCACTCCCCTCACACACACACACCCACCCACCCCCCTCACACATACACACCCACTCCCCTCACACACACACACACCCACATATCCACACACCCACTCCCCTCACACCCACACACCCACTCCCCTCACACACACTCACCCACTCCCCTCACACCCACACACCCACTCCCCTCACACCCACACACCCACTCCCCTCACACACACACACACACACCCACTCCCCTCACACACACACACACACACCCACTCCCCTCACACACACACACACACACCCACTCCCCTCACACCCACACACCCACTCCCCTCACACACACACACCCACTCCCCTCACACACACACACACCCACCCATTCCCCTCACACATACACACCCACTCCCCTCACACACACACCCACTCCCCTCACACACACACACCCACCCACTCCCCTCACACATACACACCCATTCCCGTCACACATACACACCCACTCCCCTCACACACACACACACACACCCACTCCCCTCACACACACACACCCACTCCCCTCACACACACACACCCACTCCCCTCACACCCACTCCCCTCACACACACACACACACACCCACTCCCCTCACACCCACTCCCCTCACACGCACACACCCACTCCCCTCACACACACACACCCACTCCCCTCACACACACACACCCACTCCCCTCACACCCACTCCCCTCACACACACACACACACACCCACTCCCCTCACACCCACTCCCCTCACACGCACACACCCACTCCCCTCACACACACACACACCCACCCACTCCCCTCACACATACACACCCACACACTCCCCTCACACATACACACCCACACCCCTCACACATACACACCCACACCCCTCACACATACACACACACACCCACACACACCCACACACCCACTCCCCTCACACACACACACACACACACCCACTCCCCTCACACACACACACACCCACTCCCCTCACACACACACACACCCACTCCCCTCACACACACACACACCCACTCCCCTCACACACACACACACCCACTCCCCTCACACATACACACCCACTCGCCTCACAC
>NW_028270182.1:20794949-20801644 GCF_037043375.1 Chiloscyllium plagiosum
ACACACCCACACACACACACACCCACACACCCACACACCCACTCCCCTCACACCCACACACACACACCCACTCCCCTCACACACACACACACCCACTCCCCTCACACACACACACACCCACTCCCCTCACACATACACACCCACTCCCCTCACACACACACACACCCACACACCCACCCACACACCCACTCCCCTCACACCCACACACCCACTCCCCTCACACACACTCACCCACTCCCCTCACACCCACTCCCCTCACACATACACACCCACTCCCCTCACACTCACTCACCCACTCCCCTCACACTCACTCACCCACTCCCCTCACACCCACACACCCACTCCCCTCACACACACACCCACCCATTCCCCTCACACATACACACCCACTCCCCTCACACCCACACACACCCACTCCCCTCACACCCACACACACCCACTCCCCTCACACCCACACACACCCACTCCCCTCACACACACACACACCCACTCCCCTCACACCCACACACCCACTCCCCTCACACCCACACACTCACTCCCCTCACACCCACACACCCACTCCCCTCACACCCACACACCCACTCCCCTCACACACACACACCCACTCCCCTCACACACACACACACACCCACTCCCCTCACACACACACCCACACCCCTCACACACACACCCACACCCCTCACACACACACCCACACCCCTCACACACACACACCCACACCCCTCACACACACACACCCACACCCCTCACACACACACACCCACACCTCTCACACACACACACACACCCATTCCCCTCACACACACACACACCCACTCCCCTCACACACACACACACCCACTCCCCTCACACACACACACCCACTCCCCTCACACACACACACACCCACTCCCCTCACACACACACACACCCACTCCCCTCACACACACACACACCCACTCCCCTCACTCACACACACACCCACTCCCCTCACTCACACACACACCCACTCCCCTCACTCACACACACACCCACTCCCCTCACACACACACACACCCACTCCCCTCACACACACACACACACCCACTCCCCTCACACACACACACACCCACTCCCCTCACACACACACACACACCCACTCCCCTCACACACACACACACACCCACTCCCCTCACAAACACACACACCCACTCCCCTCACACACACACCCACACACCCACTCCCCTCACACCCACACCCACACACCCACTCCCCTCACACCCACACACCCACTCCCCTCACACACACCCACTCCCCTCACACCCACACACCCACTCCCCTCACACACACACACACCCACTCCCCTCACACATACACACCCACTCCCCTCACACACACACACACCCACTCCCCTCACACACACACACACCCACTCCCCTCACACATACACACACCCACTCCCCTCACACACACACACCCACTCCCCTCACACACACACACCCACTCCCCTCACACACACACACACCCACTCCCCTCACACACACACACACCCATTCCCCTCACACACACACACACACACTCCCCTCACACACACACACACCCACTCCCCTCACACACACACACACACACTCCCCTCACACACACACACACCCACTCCCCTCACACACACACACACCCACTCCCCTCACACACACACACACCCACTCCCCTCACACACACACACACCCACTCCCCTCACACACACACACCCACTCCCCTCACACCCACACACCCACTCCCCTCACACCCATACCCCTCACACCCACACCCCTCACACCCACACACCCACTCCCCTCACATATACACACCCACTCCCCTCACACACACACACCCACTCCCCTCACACACACACACCCACCCACTCCCCTCACACATACACACCCACTCACTCCCCTCACACATACACACCCACTCCCCTCACACATACACACCCACTCCCCTCACACATACACACCCACTCCCCTCACACATACACACACACACACACACCCACACACCCACTCCCCTCACACCCCACACACACACCCACTCCCCTCACACACACACACACCCACTCCCCTCACACACACACACCCACTCCCCTCACACACACACACACCCACTCCCCTCACACACACACACCCACTCCCCTCACACACACTCACCCACGCCCCTCACACACACTCACCCACTCCCCTCACACACACTCACCCACTCCCCTCACACCCACACACCCACTCCCCTCACACCCACACACCCACTCCCCTCACACACACACACACCCATTCCCCTCACACATACACACCCACTCCCCTCACACATACACACCCACTCCCCTCACACACACACACACCCACTCCCCTCACACCCACACACCCACTCCCCTCACACACACACACCCACTCCCGTCACACACACACACACCCACCCATTCCCCTCACACATACACACCCACTCCCCTCACACACACACACACACCCACTCCCCTCACACCCACACACCCACTCCCCTCACACCCACACACCCACTCCCCTCACACCCACACACCCACCCCCCTCTCACACACACACACCCACTCCCCTCACACACACACCCACACCCCCTCCCCTCACACACACACCCACACCCCCTCCCCTCACACACACACCCACACCCCTCACACACACACCCACACCCCTCACACACACACACCCACACCCCTCACACACACACACCCACACCCCTCACACACACACACACCCACCCATTCCCCTCACACACACACACACACACTCCCCTCACACCCACACACCCACTCCCCTCACACCCACACACCCACTCCCCTCACACCCACACACCCACTCCCCTCACACACACCCACACACCCACTCCCCTCACACCCACACACCCACTCCCCTCACACCCACTCCCCTCACACACACACACCCACTCCCCACTCACACACACACACCCACTCCCCTCACACACACACACACCCACACCCCTCACACACACACACACCCACACCCCTCACACACACACACACCCACTCCCCTCACACACACACACACCCACTCCCCTCACACACACACACACCCACACACCCACTCCCCTCACACCCACACACACACACACCCACTCCCCTCACACACACACACACCCACTCCCCTCACACATACACACCCACTCCCCTCACACACACACACTCACCCACACACCCACTCCCCTCCCACCCACACACCCACTCCCCTCACACACACTCACCCACTCCCCTCACACCCACACACCCACTCCCCTCACACCCACACACCCACTCCTCTCACACACACACACCCACTCCCCTCACACACACACACACCCACTCCCCTCACACACACACACCCACTCCCCTCACACACACACCCACCCATTCCCCTCACACATACACACCCACTCCCCTCACACACACACACACACCCACTCCCCTCACACCCACACACCCACTCCCCTCACACCCACACACCCACTCCCCTCACACCCACACACCCACTCCCCTCACACCCACACACACCCCTACTCCCCTCACACACACACACCCACTCCCCTCACACACACACACCCCCACTCCCCTCACACACACACACACCCACTCCCCTCACACATATACACACCCACTCCCCTCACACATACACACACCCACTCCCCTCACACATACACACACCCACTCCCCTCACACATACACACACCCACTCCCCTCACACACACACCCACCCATTCCCCTCACACACACACACACACACACCCACTCCCCTCACACACACTCACCCACTCCCCTCACACACACTCACCCACTCCCCTCACACCCACACACCCACTCCCCTCACACACACACCCACTCCCCTCACACACACACCCACTCCCCTCACACACACACCCACACCCACACCCCTCACACACACACACCCACACCTCTCACACACACACACCCACCCATTCCCCTCACACACACACACACCCACTCCCCTCACACACACACACACCCACTCCCCTCACACACACACCCACTCCCCTCACTCACACACACACCCACTCCCCTCACACACACACACACACACCCACTCCCCTCACACACACACACACACCCACTCCCCTCACACACACACACACACACCCACTCCCCTCACACACACACACACACCCACTCCCCTCACACACACACACACACACCCACTCCCCTCACTCACACACACACCCACTCCCCTCACACACACACACACCCACTCCCCTCACACACACACACACCCACTCCCCTCACACACACACACACCCACTCCCCTCACACACACACACACACACACTCCCCACACACACACACACACACACACACTCCCCTCACACACACACACTCCCCTCACACACACACACACACCCTCTCCCTCACACACCCTCCCCCTCACACACCCTCCCCCTCACACACCCTCCCCCTCACACTCACACACCCTCCCCCCCCACACACACACACACCCTCCCCCCCCCACACACACACCCTCCCCCCCCCCACACACACACCCTCCCCCCCCCACACACACACCCTCCCCCCCCCCCCACACACCCTCCCCCCCCCCCCACACACACCCTCCCCCCCACACACACACCCTCCCCCCCCACACACACACCCTCCCCCCCCACACACACACCCTCCCCCCCCACACACACACCCTCCCCCCCACACACACACACCCTCCCCCCCACACACACACACACACCCTCCCCCCCACACACACACCCTCCCCCCCCCCACACACACACCCTCCCCCCCCCCCACACACACACCCTCCCCCCCCCACACACACACACCCTCCCCCCCCACACACACACCCTCCCCCCCCACACACACACCCTCCCCCCCCCACACACACACCCTCCCCCCCACACACACACCCTCACCCCCCCACACACACACACCCTCACCCCCCCCACACACACACACACACCCTCCCCCCCCACACACACACACACCCTCCCCCCCCACACACACACCCTCCCCCCCCACACACACACCCTCCCCCCCCACACACACACCCTCCCCCCCACACACACACACACACACACCCTCCCCCCCCACACACACACACACACACACACCCTCCCCCCCACACACACACACACCCTCCCCCCCCACACACACACACCCTCCCCCCCCACACACACACACACCCTCCCCCCCCACACACACACACACCCTCCCCCCCCACACACACACACACCCTCCCCCCCCACACACACACACACACCCTCCCCCCCCCACACACACACACACCCTCCCCCCCCACACACACACACACACCCTCCCCCCCACACACACACCCACACCCTCCCCCCCCACACACACACCCACACCCTCCCCCCCACACACACACCCACACCCTCCCCCCCCACACACCCACACCCTCCCCCCCCACACACACACCCACACCCTCCCCCCCACACACACACCCACACCCTCCCCCCCCACACACACACCCTCCCCCCCCACACACACACCCTCCCCCCCCACACACACACCCTCCCCCCCCACACACACACCCTCCCCCCCCCACACACACCCTCCCCCCCCACACACACACACCCTCCCCCCACCCACCCCATACACTTCACCCCCCCCACACACACTGCACCCCCCCCCACACACACTTCACCCCCCCCACACTTCACCCCCCCCACACACACTGCACCCCCCCCACACTTCACCCCCCCCACACACACTTCACCCCCCCCACACACACACTTCACCCCCCCCACACACACTTCACCCCCCCCCCCCACAAACCCCCCCTCCCCCCACCCACCCCACACACTTCACCCCCCCCCCCCCCTCACACACGATCGATTGTCTCTGTTCTAAAGAAAACACCACTACCCTATCCTTTGAATTGCAGCCCAGTTTAACATTGGGCTCCAGGGAGAGGTTGTCAATCATTCAGCATTGCCCCCAGACTCACCAAGAATCAAACATTAATTGCCAGGTGGGATATTAAATGGAATTCTGTTTTCAAACATTTTCTTGAAAGACTTTGGAAATATATCCCCCTCTCCATCCTGTGGGTTTACCATTGACCTGAAACTGAACCAGACGAGCCGTACCAATATAGAGGCTCCGAGAGCAGGTCAGAGGTAGGAAGACTGTGGCGAGTAACTCACCTCCTGACTCCCCAAAACCTGTCCACCATCGACAAGGCACAAGTCTGGAGTGTGAGGGAATACTTCCGACTTACTTGGATGGGTCCAGCTCCAACAACAGTCAAGAAGCTTGACATAGAGTTTTAGAGTCTTACAACATGAAAACAGACCCTTCGGCCCAACCTGTCCATGCCGACCAGATATCCCAACCCAATCTAGTCCCACCTGCCAGCACCCGGCCCACATCCCTCCCAACCCTTCCTATTCATATACCCATCCAAATGCCTCTTAAATGTTGCAATTGTACCAGCCTCCACCACATCCTCTGGCAGCTCATTCCATACACGTACCACCCTCTGTGTGAAAACGTTGCCCCTTAGGTCTCTTTTATATCTTCCCCTCTCATCCTAAACCTATGCCCTCTAGTTCTGGATTGCCCCACCCCAGGGAAAAGACTTTGTCTATTTACCCTATCCATGCCCCTCATGATTTTGCAAACCTCTATAAGGTCACCCCTCAGCCTCCGACACTCCAGGGAAAACAGCCCCAGCCTGTTCAGCCTCTCCCTGTAGCTCAGATCC
>NW_028270182.1:20802144-20929644 GCF_037043375.1 Chiloscyllium plagiosum
ACACCCCCACACCCTCACAACCCCCACACCTCCCCACACCCCACACCCCACACCCCACACCCCCACACCCTCACACCCCACACCCCCACACCCCCACACCCCCACACTCTCACACCCACACCCCCACACCCCCACACCCCACACACCCCACACCCCCACACCCCCACACCCTCACACCCCCACACCCCTACACCCTCACACCCCACCACCCCCCACACCCCCACACCCTCACACCCCACACCCCCACACCCCCACACCCTCACACCCCCACACCCCCACACCCCCCACACCCACACACCCTCACACCCCCACACCCCCACACCCTCACACCCCCACACCCCCACACCCTCACACCCCCACACCCCCACACCCCCACACTCTCACACCCACACACCCACACACCCACACACCCACACCCCACCCCCACACCCCCACACCCCCCACACCCTCACACCCCCATTCCCCCACACCCCCACATCCTCACACCCCCCACACCCCCACACCCCCACACCCTCACACCCACACCCCCAACCCCCACACACCCACACACCCACACCCCCACACCCCCACACCCTCACACCCCCATACCCCCCACACCCCCACACCCCCACCCCCTCACACCCCCACACCCCCACACCCTCACACCCCCACACCCCCACACCCTCACACCCCCCACACCCCCACACCCTCACACCCCCACACCCCCACACCCCCCACACCCTCACACCCCCACACCCCCACACCCCACACCCACACACCCCCACACCCCTACACCCTCACACCCCCACATCCCCCACACCCCCCACACCCTCACACCCTCACACCCCCACACCCCCACACCCCCACACCCTCACACCCCCACACCCCCACACCCCCACACCCTCACACCCTCACACCCCACACCCCCACACCCCACACCCCCACACCCCCACACCCACACCACCCACACCCCCACACCCCCACACCCCCACACCCCCACACTCTCACACCCACACCCCCACACCCCCACACACCCACACCCCACACCCCCACACCCCCACACCCTCACACCCCCACACCCCTACACCCACACACCCCCACACCCCCACACCCTCACACCCCCACACCCTCACACCCCCACACCCCCACACCCTCACACCCCCACACCCTCACACCCCCACACCCCCACACCCTCACACCCCCACACCCCCACACCCCACACCCTCACACCCCCACACCCCCACACCCTCACACCCCCACACCCCCACACCCACACACCCCCACACCCCCACACCCCCACACCCTCACACCCCACACCCCCACACCCTCACACCCTCACACCCCACACCCCCACACTCCACCCCACACCCCCACACCCCCACCCCCCACACCCCACCCACCCCCCACACCCCACACCCTCACACCCCCACACCCTCACACCCCACACCCCCACACCCTCACACCCCAACACCCTCACACACCCCACACCCCACCCCACACCCTCACACCCCCACACCCTCACACCCCCACACACCCACACCCCACACCCCTCACACCCTCACACCCCCACACCCTCACACCCCCACACCCCCACACCCTCACACCCCCACACCCCCACACCCTCACACCCTCACACCCCCACACCCCCACACCCTCACACCCCCACACCCCCCACACCCCACACCCTCACACCCCCACACTCTCACACCCTCACATCCCCACACCCTCACACCTCCACACCCCCACACCCTCACACCCCCACACCCCCACACCCCGATACCCCACACCCCCACACCCTCACACCCTCACACCCCCACACCCCCACACCCTCACACCCCCACACCCCCACACCCTCACACCCCCACACCCTCACACCCCCACACCCCCACACCCCCACACCCCCACACTCTCACACTCACACCCCCACACCCCCACACCCTCACACCCTCACACCCCCAGACCCCCACACCCTCACACCTCCACACCCCCACACCCTCACACCCCCCACACCCCCACACCCCGACACCCCACACCCCCCACACTCTCACACTCACACCCCCACACCCCCACACCCTCACACCCCCACACCCCCACACCCCCACACCCTCACACCCCCCACACCCCTCACACCCCCACACCCCCACACCTTCAACCCCCACACTCTCACACCCACACCCCCACACCCCCACACCCCCACCCCACACCCCCACACCCCCCACACCCCCCACCCCCACACCCTCACACCCCCCTCACCCCCCACACCCCTCACACCCCCACACCCTCACAACCCCACACCCCCCACACCCTCACACCCCCACACCCTCACACCCCCACACCCCCACACCCTCACACCCCCACACCCCCACACCCTCACACCCCCACACCCCCACACCCCACACCCCACACCCCCACACCCCCCACACCCCCCACACCCTCACACCCCCACACCCCCACACCCTCACACCCCCACACCCCCACACCCCACACCCCCACACCCCCACACCCTCACACCCCCACACCCCCACACCCTCACACCCCACACCCCACACCCCACACCCCCACACCCTCACACCCCCACACCCCCACACCCTCACACCCCCACACCCCCACGCCCACACACCCACACCCCCCACGCCCTCACACCCACACACCCTCACACCCCCACACCCTCACAACCTCACCCCCCACAACTTCACACCCTCACACCCCCACACCCCCACACCCCCACACCCTCACACCCCCCACACCCCCACACCCCCACACCCTCACACCCCCACACCCCCACACCCTCACACCCCCACACCCCCACACCACCACACCCTCACACCCCCCACACCCTCACACCCCCACACCCCCACACCCCCACACCCTCACACCCCACACCCCCACACCCCCACACCGCCACACCCCACACCCCCACACCCCCACACCCTCACACCCCACACACCCCCACACCCTCACACCCCCACACCCCCACACCCCCACACCCTCACACCCCCACACCCTCACACCCCCACACCCCCACACCCTCACACCCCCACACCCTCACACCCCCACACCCCCACACCCCCCACACCCTCACACCCCCACATCCTCACACCCCCACACCCCCACACCCCCACATCCTCACACCCTCACACCCCCACACCCTCACACCCCCACACCCTCACACCCTCACACCCTCACATCCCCACACCCTCACACCTCCACACCCCCACACCCTCACACCCCCACACCCTCACACCCTCACACCCTCACATCCCCACACCCTCACACCCCCACACCCCGACACCCTCACACCCCCACACCCCCACACCCTCTCACCCCCACACCCTCACACCCCCCCACGCCCTCACACCCACACACCCTCACACCCTCACACCCCCACACCCCACACCCACACACACCCACACCCTCACACCCCCACACCCTCACACCCTCACCCCTCCTACACCCCCACACCCCCACACCCTCACACCCTCACACCCCCACACCCTCACACCCTCACACCCCTACACCCTCACACCCCCACACCCCCACACCCCCACACCCCCACCCCCTCACACCCCCACACCCTCACACCCCCACACCCCCACACCCCCACACTCTCACACCCACACCCCCACACCCCCACGCCCCCACACCCACACCCCCCACGCCCTCACACCCACACACCCTCACACCCTCACATCCCCACACCCTCACACCCCCACACCCTCACCCTCACACCCCCACACCCCGACACCCTCACACCCCCACACCCCCACACCCTCTCACCCCCACACCCTCACACCCCCACACCCTCACACCCTCACACCCTCACACCCTCACACCCCCACACCCCACACCCACACACACCCACACCCTCACACCCCCACACCCTCACACCCTCACCCCTCCTACACCCCCACACCCTCACACCCTCACACCTCCACACCCTCACACCCCCCCACGCCCTCACACCCACACACCCTCACACCCTCACACCCCCACACCCCACACCCCCACACCCCCACACCCTCACACCCCCCACGCCCTCACACCCACACACCCTCACACCCTCACACCCCCACACCCCACACCCCCACACCTCCACACCCTCACACCCCCCCACGCCCTCACACACCCACACCCTCACACCCCCACACCCCCACACCCTCACCCCTCCTACACCCCCACACCCTCACACCCTCACACCCCCACACCCTCACACCCTCACACCCCCACACCCTCACACCCTCACATCCCCACACCCTCACACCCTCACACCCCTACACCCTCACACCCCCACATCCCCACGCCCTCAAACTCCCACACCCCACACCCTCACACCTCCACACCTCCACACCTCTACACCCGCACACGCTCATACCCACACACCCCCACACCCACACACCCTCACACCCACACCCCCCCACACTCTCACACTCTCACACCCCCACACCCACACACCCCCACACTCACACCCCAAACCCTCACACCCCCACACCCCCACACCCACACACCCCCACACTCACCACAAACCCTCACACTCCCACACCCTCACCCCCACAACCTCACACCCCCACACCCACACACCCCCACACTCACACCCCAAACCCTCACACTCCCACACCCTCACCCCCACAATCTCACACCCCCACACCCCACACCCACACACCCCCACACTCACACCCCAAATCCCCACACACTCACACCCTCACACCTCCACACCCCCACACCTCCACACCGCCACTCCCTCACATCCCCACCCCCAACCGCCCACACCCCCACACCTCCACACCCTTACAGCCCCACACCCTCACATCCCCACACCTCCACACCGCACACCCTCACAACCCAACACACCCACACCCTCAATTCCTCACAACCCCACACCCCCACACACTCACATCCCCATCCTCCCAACCCCCACACTCCACGCCCTCACACCCCCACACCCTCACACCCTCACATCCCCACACCCCACACCCTCACATTCCCACATTCTCACACCTTCAAACTCCCATACCCTCACACCTCCACACCTCCACACCGCCACACCCTCACATCCTCGACCCCCATCCCCAACACCCCCACACTCCACACCCCCACACACTCACATCCCCACCCTCCCATCCACCCATCCCCAACACCCCCACACTCCACACCTCCACACCCTTACAGCCGCACACCCTCACATCCCCACACCTCCACACCGCACACCCTCACAACCCAACACACCCACACCCTCAATTCCTCACATCCCCACCCCCCCATCCCCCCATCCCCTACACCCCCACACTCCACACCCCCACACCCTCACATCCACACCCACACACCTCCACACCCCCACACCCTCACATCCCCACCCCACACACCCCCACACGTCCACGCCCCCACACCCTCACATCAACACCCTCCCACCCCCCCACGCCCCCACACTCCACACCCTCATACTCCACACCCTCACATCCCCACACCCTCACATTCCCACACCCTCACCCCCACAATCTCACCCCCCCAAATCCCCACACCTCCACACTCCACACCCTCACAGCCCCACACCCTCACATCCCCACCCCCCCACACCCTCACAACCCCACACTCCCACACCCTCAATTCCTCACACCCCCACACCCACCACACCCTCACACCTCCACACCCTCACACCCTCACATCCTCACACCCCCACACACTCACACCCCCACACCCTCACAACCCTAAGTCCTCATTCCTCCATAACCCCACACCCCTACACCCTCACACCCTCACACTCTCACACCCTCAAACTCCCACACCCTCACATCCCCACACCCCCACACCCTCACACCTTCACAGCCCCACACCTCCACACCTCCAAACCCCCACACCCTCACACCTCCACACCCACACCCCCCACACCCCCACACTCCACACCCTCACACCCCCACACCCTCACATCCCCACCCTCCCAACCCCCACAACCCCACACTCCATGCCCTCTCACCCCCACAACTTCACATTCCCACCACCCAATCCTCACACCCCACACCCCCACACTCACACCCCCAAACCCTCACACTCCCACACCCTCACCCCCACAACCTCACACCCCCACAACCCCACACCCTCATACCCTCACACTCCCACACCCTCACCCCCACAACCTCACACCCCCACATCCCCACACCCCCACACCCCCATACCCTCACACCCCCACACTCTCACACCCCCACACCTCCACACCCCCACACTCCATGCCCTCACACCCCCACACCCTCACATTCCTACCCCCCCAATCCCCCACACTCCACACCCTCATACCCCACACCCCCACACCCTCACATCCCCACCCTCCCAACCCCCACACCCCCACACTCCATGCCCTCTCACCCCCACAACTTCACATTCCCACCACCCAATCCTCACACCCCACACCCCCACACTCACACCCCCAAACCCTCACACTCCCACACCCTCACCCCCACAACCTCACACCCCCACACCCCCACACCCTCATACCCTCACACTCCCACACCCTCACCCCCACAACCTCACACCCCCACATCCCCACACCCCCACACCCCCATACCCTCACACCCCCACACTCTCACACCCCCACACCTCCACACCCCCACACTCCATGCCCTCACACCCCCACACCCTCACATTCCTACCCCCCCAATCCCCCACACTCCACACCCTCATACCCCACACCCCCACACCCTCACATCCCCACCCTCCCAACCCCCACACCCCCACACTCCATGCCCTCTCACCCCCACAACCTCACATTCCCACCACCCAATCCTCACACCCCACACCCCCACACCCTCACACCCACACACCCCCACACTCACACCCCCAAACCCTCACACTCCCACACCCTCACCCCCACAACCTCACACCCCCACACCCCACACCCTCATACCCTCACACCCCCACACCCTCACACCCCCACACCCCCACACCCTCACACCCCCACACCCTCACACCCCCACACCCCCACACCCCCACACCCCCACACCCCCACATCCTCACACCCTCACACCCCCACACCCTCACACCCCCACACCCTCACACCCTCACACCCTCACATCCCCACACCCTCACACCTCCACACCCCCACACCCTCACCCTCACACCCCCACACCCCGACACCCTCACACCCCCACACCCCCACACCCTCTCACCCCCACACCCTCACACCCCCCCACGCCCTCACACCCACACACCCTCACACCCTCACACCCCCACACCCCACACCCACACACACCCACACCCTCACACCCCCACACCCTCACACCCTCACCCCTCCTACACCCCCACACCCCCACACCCTCACACCCTCACACCCCCACACCCTCACACCCTCACACCCCTACACCCTCACACCCCCACACCCCCACACCCCCACACCCTCACACCCCCACACCCCACACCCACACACACCCACACCCTCACACCCCCACACCCCCACACCCCCACACCCTCACACCCTCACACCCCCACACCCTCACACCCTCACACCCCTACACCCTCACACCCCCACACCCCCACACCCCCACACCCTCACACCCCCACACCCCCACACCCCCACACCCTCACACCCCCACACCCCACACCCACACACACCCACACCCTCACACCCCCACACCCTCACACCCTCACCCCTCCTACACCCCCACACCCCCACACCCTCACACCCTCACACCCCCACACCCCCACACCCTCACACCCTCACACCCCCACACCCCCACACCCCCACACCCTCACACCCTCACACCCCCACACCCTCACACCCTCACACCCCTACACCCTCACACCCCCACACCCCCACACCCCCACCCCCTCACACCCCCACACCCTCACACCCTCACACCCCCACACCCCCACACCCCCACACCCTCACACCCTCACACCCCCACACCCTCACACCCTCACACCCCTACACCCTCACACCCCCACACCCCCACACCCCCACACCCTCACACCCTCACACCCCCACACCCCCACACCCTCACACCCCCACACCCCCACACCCCCACACCCTCACACCCTCACACCCCCACACCCTCACACCCTCACACCCCTACACCCTCACACCCCCACACCCCCACACCCCCACCCCCTCACACCCCCACACCCTCACACCCCCACACCCCCACACCCCCACACTCTCACACCCACACCCCCACACCCCCACGCCCCCACACCCACACCCCCCACGCCCTCACACACACACACCCTCACACCCTCACATCCCCACACCCTCACACCCCCACACCCTCACACCCTCACACCCCGACACCCTCACACCCCCACACCCCCACACCCTCTCACCCCCACACCCTCACACCCCCACACCCTCACAACCTCACACCCCCACACCCCACACCCACACACACCCACACCCTCACACCCCCACACCCTCACATCCTCACCCCTCCTACACCCCCACACCCTCACACCCTCACACCTCCACACCCTCACACCCCCCCACGCCCTTACACCCACACACCCTCACACCCTCACACCCCCACACCCCACACCCCCACACCCCCACACCCTCACACCCCCCACGCCCTCACACCCACACACCCTCACACCCTCACACCCCCACACCCCACACCCCCACACCTCCACACCCTCACACCCCCCCACGCCCTCACACACCCACACCCTCACACCCCCACACCCCCACACCCTCACCCCTCCTACACCCCCACACCCTCACACCCTCACACCCCCACACCCTCACACCCTCACACCCCCACACCCTCACACCCTCACACCCCCACACCCTCACACCCTCACATCCCCACACCCTCACACCCTCACACCCCTACACCCTCACACCCCCACATCCCCACGCCCTCAAACTCCCACACCCCACACCCTCACACCTCCACACCTCCACACCTCTACACCCGCACACGCTCATACCCACACACCCCCACACCCCCACACCCTCACACCCACACCCCCCCACACCCTCACACTCTCACACCCCCACACCCACACACCCCCACACTCACACCCCAAACCCTCACACCCCTACACCCCCACACCCACACACCCCCACACTCACCCCAAACCCTCACACTCCCACACCCTCACCCCCACAACCTCACACCCCCACACCCACACACCCCCACACTCACACCCCAAACCCTCACGCTCCCACACCCTCACCCCCACAATCTCACACCCCCACACCCCCACACCCACACACCCCCACACTCACACCCCAAATCCCCACACACTCACACCTTCACACCTCCACACCCCCACACCTCCACACCGCCACTCCCTCACATCCCCACCCCCAACCGCCCACACCCCCACACCTCCACACCCTTACAGCCCCACACCCTCACATCCCCACACCTCCACACCGCACACCCTCACAACCCAACACACCCACACCCTCAATTCCTCACAACCCCACACCCCCACACACTCACATCCCCATCCTCCCAACCCCCACACTCCACGCCCTCACACCCCCACACCCTCACACCCTCACATCCCCACACCCCACACCCTCACATTCCCACATTCTCACACCTTCAAACTCCCATACCCTCACACCTCCACACCTCCACACCGCCACACCCTCACATCCTCGACCCCCATCCCCAACACCCCCACACTCCACACCCCCACACACTCACATCCCCACCCTCCCATCCCCCCATCCCCAACACCCCCACACTCCACACCTCCACACCCTTACAGCCCCACACCCTCACATCCCCACACCTCCACACCGCACACCCTCACAACCCCACACCCCCACACCCTCATACCCTCACACCCCCACACCCACACACCCCCACACCCCCACACCCTCACACCCCCACACCCCCACACCCTCACACCCCCACACCCCCACAACCCCACACCCCCACACCCCCACACCCTCACACCCCCACACCCCCACACCCTCACACCCCCACACCCTCACACCCCCACACCCTCACACCCTCACACCCTCACATCCCCACACCCTCACACCTCCACACCCCCACACCCTCACCCTCACACCCCCACACCCCGACACCCTCACACCCCCACACCCCCACACCCTCTCACCCCCACACCCTCACACCCCCCCACGCCCTCACACCCACACACCCTCACACCCCCACACCCCACACCCACACACACCCACACCCTCACACCCCGACACCCTCACACCCTCACCCCTCCTACACCCCCACACCCCCACACCCTCACACCCTCACACCCCCACACCCTCACACCCTCACACCCCTACACCCTCACACCCCCACACTCCCACACCCCCACACCCCCACCCCCTCACACCCCCACACCCTCACACCCCCACACCCCCACACCCCCACACCCCCACACTCTCACACCCACACCCCCACACCCCCACGCCCCCACACCCACACCCCCCACGCCCTCACACCCACACACCCTCACACCCCCACACCCTCACACCCCCACACCCCCACACCCCCACACCCCCACACTCTCACACCCACACCCCCACACCCCCACACCCTCACACCCTCACACCCCTACACCCTCACACCCCCACACTCCCACACCCCCACACCCCCACCCCCTCACACCCCCACACCCTCACACCCCCACACCCCCACACCCCCACACCCCCACACTCTCACACCCACACCCCCACACCCCCACGCCCCCACACCCACACCCCCCACGCCCTCACACCCTCACACCCTCACATCCCCACACCCTCACACCCCCACACCCTCACCCTCACACCCCCACACCCCGACACCCTCACACCCCCACACCCCCACACCCTCTCACCCCCACACCCTCACACCCCCACACCCTCACACCCTCACACCCCCACACCCCACACCCACACACACCCACACCCTCACACCCCCACACCCTCACACCCTCACCCCTCCTACACCCCCACACCCTCACACCCTCACACCTCCACACCCTCACACCCCCCCACGCCCTCACACCCACACACCCTCACACCCCCACACCCCACACCCCCACACCCCCACACCCTCACACCCCCCACGCCCTCACACCCACACACCCTCACACCCTCACACCCCCACACCCCACACCCCCACACCTCCACACCCTCACACCCCCCACGCCCTCACACACCCACACCCTCACACCCCCACACCCCCACACCCTCACCCCTCCTACACCCCCACACCCTCACACCCTCACACCCCCACACCCTCACACCCTCACACCCCCACACCCCCACACCCTCACACCCCCACACCCTCACACCCTCACACCCCCACACCCTCACACCCTCACATCCCCACACCCTCACACCCTCACACCCCTACACCCTCACACCCCCACATCCCCACGCCCTCAAACTCCCACACCCCACACCCTCACACCTCCACACCTCCACACCTCTACACCCGCACACGCTCATACCCACACACCCCCACACCCCCACACCCTCACACCCACACCCCCCCACACCCTCACACTCATACACCCCCACACCCACACACCCCCACACTCACACCCCAAACCCTCACACCCCCACACCCCCACACCCACACACCCCCACACTCACCCCAAACCCTCACACTCCCACACCCTCACCCCCACAACCTCACACCCCCACACCCACACACCCCCACACTCACACCCCAAACCCTCACACTCCCACACCCTCACCCCCACAATCTCACACCCCCACACCCCCCACACACACACACACCCACACCCTCACACCCCCACACCCCCACACCCCCACACCCTCACACCCTCACACCCCCACACCCTCACACCCTCACACCCCTACACCCTCACACCCCCACACCCCCACACCCCCACACCCTCACACCCCCACACCCCCACACCCCCACACCCTCACACCCCCACACCCCACACCCGCACACACCCACACCCTCACACCCCCCCACGCCCTCACAACCACACACCCTCACACCCTCACACCCCCTCACCCCACACCCACACACACCCACACCCTCACACCCCCACACCCTCACACCCTCACCCCTCCTACACCCCCACACCCCCACACCCTCACACCCTCACACCCCCACACCCTCACACCCTCACACCCCTACACCCTCACACCCCCACACCCCCACACCCCCACACCCTCACACCCCCACACCCCACACCCACACACACCCACACCCTCACACCCCCACACCCCCACACCCCCACACCCTCACACCCTCACACCCCCACACCCTCACACCCTCACACCCCTACACCCTCACACCCCCACACCCCCACACCCCCACACCCTCACACCCCCACACCCCCACACCCCCACACCCTCACACCCCCACACCCCACACCCACACACACCCACACCCTCACACCCACACACCCTCACACCCTCACCCCTCCTACACCCCCACACCCCCACACCCTCACACCCTCACACCCCCACACCCTCACACCCTCACACCCCTACACCCTCACACCCCCACACCCCCACACCCCCACCCCCTCACACCCCCACACCCTCACACCCCCACACCCCCACACCCCCACACCCACACACTCTCACACCCACACCCCCACACCCCCACGCCCCCACACCCACACCCCCCACGCCCTCACACCCACACACCCTCACACCCTCACATCCCCACACCCTCACACCCCCACACCCTCACCCTCACACCCCCACACCCCGACACCCTCACACCCCCACACCCCCACACCCTCTCACCCCCACACCCTCACACCCCCACACCCTCACAACCTCACACCCCCACACCCCACACCCACACACACCCACACCCTCACACCCCCACACCCTCACATCCTCACCCCTCCTACACCCCCACACCCTCACACCCTCACACCTCCACACCCTCACACCCCCCCACGCCCTCACACCCACACACCCTCACACCCTCACACCCCCACACCCCACACCCCCACACCCCCACACCCTCACACCCCCCACGCCCTCACACCCACACACCCTCACACCCTCACACCCCCACACCCCACACCCCCACACCTCCACACCCTCACACCCCCCCACGCCCTCACACACCCACACCCTCACACCCCCACACCCCCACACCCTCACCCCTCCTACACCCCCACACCCTCACACCCTCACACCCCCACACCCTCACACCCTCACACCCCCACACCCTCACACCCTCACACCCCCACACCCTCACACCCTCACATCCCCACACCCTCACACCCTCACACCCCTACACCCTCACACCCCCACATCCCCACGCTCTCAAACTCCCACACCCCACACCCTCACACCTCCACACCTCTACACCCGCACACGCTCATACCCACACACCCCCACACCCCCACACCCTCACACCCACACCCCCCCACACCCTCACACTCTCACACCCCCACACCCACACACCCCCACACTCACACCCCAAACCCTCACACCCCTACACCCCCACACCCACACACCCCCACACTCACCCCAAACCCTCACACTCCCACACCCTCACCCCCACAACCTCACACCCCCACACCCACACACCCCCACACTCACACCCCAAACCCTCACACTCCCACACCCTCACCCCCACAATCTCACACCCCCACACCCCCACACCCACACACCCCCACACTCACACCCCAAATCCCCACACACTCACACCTTCACACCTCCACACCCCCACACCTCCACACCGCCACTCCCTCACATCCCCACCCCCAACCGCCCACACCCCCACACCTCCACACCCTTACAGCCCCACACCCTCACATCCCCACACCTCCACACCGCACACCCTCACAACCCAACACACCCACACCCTCAATTCCTCACAACCCCACACCCCCACACACTCACATCCCCATCCTCCCAACCCCCACACTCCACGCCCTCACACCCCCACACCCTCACACCCTCACATCCCCACACCCCACACCCTCACATTCCCACATTCTCACACCTTCAAACTCCCATATCCTCACACCTCCACACCTCCACACCGCCACACCCTCACATCCTCGACCCCCATCCCCAACACCCCCACACTCCACACCCCCACACACTCACATCCCCACCCTCCCATCCCCCCATCCCCAACACCCCCACACTCCACACCTCCACACCCTCACAACCCCACACCCCCACACCCTCATACCCTCACACCCCCACACCCTCACACCCCCACACCCCCACACCCTCACACCCCCACACCCCCACACCCTCACACCCCCACACCCCCACACCCTCACACCCCCACACCCCCACACCCTCACACCCCCACACCCCCACACCCCCACACCCTCACACCCCCACACCCTCACACCCCCACACCCCCACACCCCCACACCCCCACACCCCCACATCCTCACACCCTCACACCCCCACACCCTCACACCCCCACACCCTCACACCCTCACACCCTCACATCCCCACACCCTCACACCTCCACACCCCCACACCCTCACCCTCACACCCCCACACCCCGACACCCTCACACCCCCACACCCCCACACCCTCTCACCCCCACACCCTCACACCCCCCCACGCCCTCACACCCACACACCCTCACACCCCCACACCCCACACCCACACACACCCACACCCTCACACCCCCACACCCTCACACCCTCACCCCTCCTACACCCCCACACCCCCACACCCTCACACCCTCACACCCCCACACCCTCACACCCTCACACCCCTACACCCTCACACCCCCACACTCCCACACCCCCACACCCCCACCCCCTCACACCCCCACACCCTCACACCCCCACACCCCCACACCCCCACACCCCCACACTCTCACACCCACACCCCCACACCCCCACGCCCCCACACCCACACCCCCCACGCCCTCACACCCACACACCCTCACACCCCCACACCCTCACACCCCCACACCCCCACACCCCCACACCCCCACACTCTCACACCCACACCCCCACACCCCCACACCCTCACACCCTCACACCCCTACACCCTCACACCCCCACACTCCCACACCCCCACACCCCCACCCCCTCACACTCCCACACCCTCACACCCCCACACCCCCACACCCCCACACCCCCACACTCTCACACCCACACCCCCACACCCCCACGCCCCCACACCCACACCCCCCACGCCCTCACACCCTCACACCCTCACATCCCCACACCCTCACCCTCACACCCCCACACCCCGACACCCTCACACCCCCACACCCCCACACCCTCTCACCCCCACACCCTCACACCCCCACACCCTCACACCCTCACACTCCCACACCCCACACCCACACACACCCACACCCTCACACCCCCACACCCTCACACCCTCACCCCTCCTACACCCCCACACCCTCACACCCTCACACCTCCACACCCTCACACCCCCCCACGCCCTCACACCCACACACCCTCACACCCTCACACCCCCCACACCCCACACCCCCACACCCCCACACCCTCACACCCCCCACGCCCTCACACCCACACACCCTCACACCCTCACACCCCCACACCCCACACCCCCACACCTCCACACCCTCACACCCCCCACGCCCTCACACACCCACACCCTCACACCCCCACACCCCCACACCCTCACCCCTCCTACACCCCCACACCCTCACACCCTCACACCCCCACACCCTCACACCCTCACACCCCCACACCCTCACACCCTCACACCCCCACACCCTCACACCCTCACATCCCCACACCCTCACACCCTCACACCCCTACACCCTCACACCCCCACATCCCCACGCCCTCAAACTCCCACACCCCACACCCTCACACCTCCACACCTCCACACCTCTACACCCGCACACGCTCATACCCACACACCCCCACACCCCCACACCCTCACACCCACACCCCCCCACACCCTCACACTCTCACACCCCCACACCCACACACCCCCACACTCACACCCCAAACCCTCACACCCCCACACCCCCACACCCACACACCCCCACACTCACCCCAAACCCTCACACTCCCACACCCTCACCCCCACAACCTCACACCCCCACACCCACACACCCCCACACTCACACCCCAAACCCTCACACTCCCACACCCTCACCCCCACAATCTCACACCCCCACACCCCCACACCCACACACCCCCACACTCACCCCAAATCCCCACACACTCACACCCTCACACCTCCACACCCCCACACCTCCACACCGCCACTCCCTCACATCCCCACCCCCAACCGCCCACACCCCCACACCTCCACACCCTTACAGCCCCACACCCTCACATCCCCACACCTCCACACCGCACACCCTCACAACCCAACACACCCACACCCTCAATTCCTCACAACCCCACACCCCCACACACTCACATCCCCATCCTCCCAACCCCCACACTCCACGCCCTCACACCCCACACCCTCACACCCTCACATCCCCACACCCCACACCCTCACATTCCCACATTCTCACACCTTCAAACTCCCATACCCTCACACCTCCACACCTCCACACCGCCACACCCTCACATCCTCGACCCCCATCCCCAACACCCCCACACTCCACACCCCCACACACTCACATCCCCACCCTCCCATCCCCCCATCCCCAACACCCCACACTCCACACCTCCACACCCTTACAGCCCCACACCCTCACATCCCCACACCTCCACACCGCACACCCTCACAACCCAACACACCCACACCCTCAATTCCTCACATCCCCACCCCCCATCCCCCCATCCCCTACACCCCCACACTCCACACCCCCACACCCTCACATCCACACCCACACACCTCCACACCCCCACACCCTCACATCCCCCACCCCACACACCCCCCACACGTCCACGCCCCCACACCCTCACATCAACACCCTCCCACCCCCCCACGCCCCCCACACTCCACACCCTCATACTCCACACCCTCACATCCCCACACCCTCACATTCCCACACCCTCACCCCCACAATCTCACCCCCCCAAATCCCCACACCTCCACACTCCACACCCTCACAGCCCACACCCTCACATCCCCACCCCCCCACACCCTCACAACCCCACACTCCCACACCCTCAATTCCTCACACCCCCACACCCACCACACCCTCACACTCCACACCCTCACACCTCACATCCTCACACCCCCACACACTCACACCCCCACACCCTCACAACCCTAAGTCCTCATTCCTCCATAACCCCACACCCCTACACCCTCACACCCTCACCACTCTCACACTCTCACACCCTCAAACTCCCACACCCTCACATCCCCACACCCCCACACCCTCACACCTTCACACCCCCACACTCCACACCCTCACACCCCCACACCCTCACATCCCCACCCTCCCAACCCCCACACCCCCACACTCCATGCCCTCTCACCCCCACAACTTCACATTCCCACCACCCAATCCTCACACCCCACACCCCCACACTCACACCCCCAAACCCTCACACTCCCACACCCTCACCCCCACAACCTCACACCCCCACACCCCCACACCCTCATACCCTCACACTCCCACACCCTCACCCCCACAACCTCACACCCCCACATCCCCACACCCCCACACCCCCATACCCTCACACCCCCACACTCTCACACCCCCACACCTCCACACCCCCACACTCCATGCCCTCACACCCCCACACCCTCACATTCCTACCCCCCCAATCCCCCACACTCCACACCCTCATACCCCACACCCCCACACCCTCACATCCCCACCCTCCCAACCCCCACACCCCCACACTCCATGCCCTCTCACCCCCACAACTTCACATTCCCACCACCCAATCCTCACACCCCACACCCCCACACCCTCACACCCACACACCCCCACACTCACACCCCCAAACCCTCACACTCCCACACCCTCACCCCCACAACCTCACACCCCCACACCCCCACACCCTCATACCCTCACACTCCCACACCCTCACCCCCACAACCTCACACCCCCACATCCCCACACCCCCACACCCCCATACCCCCACACCCCCACACTCCAAACCCTCACATCCCCACCCCCCCACACCCCCACACTCCACACCCTCACACCCCCACACTCCCACACCCTCACATCCCCACCCCCCCAAACCCCCACACTCCACACCCTCACACCCCCACACCACCACACCCTCACATTCCTAGCCCCCCCCACACCCCCACACTCCACACCCTCACACCCCCACACCCCCACAACCTCACATCCCCACCCCCCCAACCCCCAACACCCCCACACCCCCTCACCTCCACACCCTCACACTAATTGCTGGCGAAACTCAGCGGGTTCTTACAATCTCTGTGGAGAGAGAAAACAGAGTTAGTGTTTCGAGTCCGGTGATGGTTCAATTTCAGGTGGTCTCTGGTGAGACTTTGATGTGGACAAGCTGCCCTTTCCCATTCCCATTCCCATTCCCATTCCCATTCACCGGCCGCCTTCCTGGTGTTCCAGGCGAATCCCACCACGGAGTGCTGCGCAAACTGTGGAGCGAGAAACCGTGTGAACACCTTGAGTCCAAAAACTCTTGTTCAGTTCGGAAGGAGAGTCATCCCAGACTCAAAATGCTATCTCTCTCTCTCTCTCTCCCCCACACATGCTGCCAGACCTGCTGAGTTTCTCCAGGACGGTCTATATTTGAACAGAGCAAAAGACACACAGAGCAGTAATAAGGAGAGATCTATGTGCGAAATAGGTGTGAATAGTCAGAGTGAGAAAATACATCAGCTTTACCGAGAGCAAACCCATGCCACAGATACTGTGATTGGGGTTTGGCAGTGGGGTGTTGGGGGCTTTGGGATAGGGGTGGGGGTCTGGCAGGAGGAAGAAGGAAATGGGATGTAATCCAGTTGGAATGGAATCTGCTCAACCTGCCCAATTTCCCCAGCAACTTCAGTGTTAATTTCAGTTCACCATGTACAGGAACTGACCCTGAGAGAGGCACACACACACACAAACACACACACAAACCCTCTCACACACACACACACACACCCTCACTCACACTCACACACACGCACGCACACACACACACACACACACCCTCACTCACACCCTCACACACACACCCTCACTCACACCCTCACGCATACACACCCCCTCACACACAAAATCACTCATTCACATACACACACACACACACACCCATACACATACACACCCATATACGCACACACAAACCCTCACACACACCCTCACACGCACACACCCTCACGCACACACCCTCACTCACACCTTCACACACACACACCCTCACACACACATACCCACACACAAAATCACTCATTCACATATTCACACGCATGCGCGCGCACACACACACCCTCACTCACAGACACACACACACCCTCACTCACACATCCTCACACACACACACAATCACTCATTCACACACACACACCCACACACACACCCACACACACACCCTCACTCAGACACACACACACACCCATACACACACACCCACACACACACAATCACTCATTCACACACACACACCCACACACACACACCCACACACAAAATCACTCATTCACACCCACACACACACTCACACACACACAATCACTCATTCACACACACACATACGCGCACACACCCACACACACAGAATCACTCATTCACACCCACACACACATATCCCTCGTTAATAAAATAATAGCTGCTTTGTGACACTAAAAGCAACATTGGCCAACTCAGTGAGAAAGTGTAAGTGAGGACTGCAGACGCTGGAGCTCAGAGTCGAGAGGGTGGGGCAGGAAAAGCACAGCAGCTCAGGCAGCATCCGAGGAGCAGGAGAGTCGACGTTTCAGGCAAAGAGCCCTTCAGCAGGTAACATAATGAGAAAGCTGGCCAACTCATCGGCATGCTGGGAAGGGATCTATAGCCAGGAAGTTGGCAGAATTTGCTGCCAAATGTATTTTTACAGGTTTTTTATTCAGCCTATTTTTCTGGTCGACCGGTTCAGAGATGTTATTACCCATGTCCGGATTAGGCGGTAATTTAAACCTGACCTAGCAGCCCAGGCGTGAGGACTCTGCAACAGCATCACATTGGATCAGGCCAGAGAGATATACAAGGCAGTTACCTGGGTATTGAATAGGTGTGGTTGGGACAATGCTGTCAGGTTTCCATGCAACAATAGTTCCGTCAGTAAAGTTATTTGAGATGCCTGACACCTATGGTCAACTCATTCAGTGAGGAACTTACAATATCCAATGTTGCCTTTTGTAACACCTCCCCCGGGGACTGGAAACCTGGTGTAACTGTGTTCTGTTATTAAAATTCCTGGATCAAACTGCTGTAACCACAAGGGATGGCATGTTGGTTACCATGCTGACGTTGTAAACAGTAGTAAGTCGCAGTACTTTGGCATGACCTGGAGGAATCAGAGGGGATGGCACTCCAGAGACAGTGAGTTTGAGAGTGTGGTGCTGGAAACGCACAGCATCCGAGGAGCAGGAGAGTCGATTTTTCCGGCATAAACCCTTCATCAGCTGTGGACTGGGGTTGTATAAACTCCTTCACTGGCTTGGGTTTCCAAAGCAGCTTTTAACCCAGTGTGAGAAAGTGTAAGGTAACTTGGGAAAGCAGAGGGAAAGATGGGTTTTGTGGAATTACGTGTCTGCATCTTGTGTTTCAGTGATAACAAACCATGTCTCTTGATAAACCTTGTCTTATTATTGGTGTAAAGTGAGTCCCATTCAGTAAGCGAGTAAATCAGACACACATGAAAACAAAGCTTGCCACTCACACAGGGCTGTACTGTACCAGACAGGACCGAATCATTCCCTTTCACCTGCTGTGAAATCTGTAGACATGCACATTGCCTCTTTGAGGAATTTATACCCCAAAACATCCCTGTTCCCACTATGACATCCCCTGCCTAACATGAACTGAGGCGAATTGCAGCATCGCAACCCAGTCTGAACCAGACCTCCACGCTCATTGAGTGAGTGTTGAGTTGGTTATGTTTTAGAAACTAGCCACTGGGGCCAAACGTTGTTACAGAGGGAAAGAATAGATTGTGAGAACTTTTACAGATGTAGCTTTCCTTTTCTCCAATCAATGACACCCCACTAAGTTGGATTGGGATTGGGTGATGAACCAACCACCCTCATGGTGTACTTCCTCCCATGAATGGTCAGCAAGTGGAATATGGGGTCAGACAATAGGGGATGAAGCCTGAGTCATACAGGCATAGAGTCATAGAGATGTACAGCACGGAAACAGACCCTTCGGTCCAACCCGTCCATGCCGACCAGATATCCCAACCCAATCTAGTCCCACCCGCCAGCACCCAGCCCATATCCCTCCAAACCCTTCCTATTCATATACCCATCTAGATGCCTTAAGGTCCCACAGGCAGCACTGGGACAATGCATCAGACCATCTGCTTATAGTGGTGTTGTTTGAGAGATAGATATTGGCCCAGGACAGACTGGCTGTGTGGAGTTTGCACGTTCTCCCTGTGTCTGTGTGACCTTCCTCCCACAGTCCGAAGGTGTGCAGGTTAGGCGGACTGGCCATGGGAAATGCGGGGGTTACAGGGATAGGTTAGGGAAGTGGAGCTGGCTGGGGTCCTCTGCAGAGGGTCAGTGCAGGCTCTAGGGGCTGAATGGCCTGCCTCCACTCTGTCGGGATTCTAGGATCCAGGGAAAACGCAGGAAAGTGGACGCGAGGAACGCTGGGATTAGCCAAGTGTTATGAAGATGTTCGTGTGAGAGAGAGGAAGCTAGCAAAGACGTTAAGTAGTGACCTCTGGGTTAGTTCTATGACTCTTGAAATGTAGCAGATTATGGCGCAAGGTGAGCTTTTCTGTGTGTCGGGTTTAAATTAGCAAAGGGGTTTACCCCGTGTCGTAACAGTTTGGGGGCTCGTCGCCAGGATTTGAAAAGTCTGCATCTCAGATTTGCGATTTGAACTGGTTTAAACAGATCCAGTTTGGATCTTGGACAGATTTGAATAGATTCAGGGTACGAGAAAAGCCCAGTAGATTTTAACACTCGCCAGTTGGTGTCCGAGATCTTTAAATAAAACATAGCAGACAACTTATTTAGTTTCAGTTACTTGTGGTTGGTTAAATTAAAAGGGAGAGAAATGGCTCTTAAAATTGCTAAAGAGATTCTGCGGTTTGAAGATGATTCTCAAATTTGCCCAGAAAATTTAGAAAGACAGCAAAAGACCATGCTTTGAGAGTTAGCAAAGAGGTTAGATTTGGGTTTAGCCAAGGGTAAAAGTAAAGCTGAAATTGTAGGAGAGTTACTCAAACACTTTGGTGAGTCAGAGAAATGGACAAGCGCAGTGGGGGTAGAAAAACTTAAATTATAATTGAGGAAAATGAAGTTCAAAGATAAACAACAAGAGAGAGAGAGGAAAATGAGAGAGAGAAGGTTCTTAGCTGAGCAAAGAGAGGGAGAAGAAAGGAAGAGAGAAAAAGAGAGAGAAGGGGGGGAAGAGAAAGAGAGTGAAGATTCTTTGCTGAGCAAAAAGAGAGAATTTGAACGTGAGAAATTGTGATTTAATCAGCAAAGTCAACTTAACAGGATGGAGATTAAGAGAGAAGGTAGATATATATATATAAATATGTCAAAACTCTGCCACATTTTGATGAGAAAGATGTTGAAGCCCTTCTTTATTTCATTTGAAAAATTGGCGAGGCAGATGGAGTAGTCTGGGGATTTATGGGTAATACTAAAACCGGTAGGCAGAGCTCATGAGGTATCTGCCGTGCTGTCAGATGAGGGGTCACGGGATTATGAAAAGGTTAAACAGGCGATTTGAAGTGCTTATGAGTTGGTACCAGAAGCGTATAGACAGCGGTTCAGAAACACAAAGAAGGAACCAGGTCTGACTTATGCTGGGTTTGAAAGAATTGAACATTTTGAGGCGTGGGTGTGGGTCTTAAAGATAGCAATGAGGCACTCAGAGAGATTATTCTGCAGGAGGTGTTTAAAAATTCACTTCCAGACATGGTAAGAATTCGTGTGGAGGATCAGAAAGTTCAGGAAGTGAGAAGAGCAGCAGAATTAGCAGATGAGTCGGTGTTGGTGCATAAGACAAGCTTCCAGCCAGAGGTCCATCCTGTGAGGGATAGAAATTGGGAGAAGGGGAGATCCTACACTATGAAACCAACTGTAAAGGACACTGATAAGGGTTTACCACAGGATAAAGACGAAGGCCAAGAGGGTGGAAAAGAGGTAACAGCCTCAGGTGTTTCCACTGCGGTAAAGTGGGACACGTAAAGAAAGGCATTGTGGGAAAAGATGTGGTAACAGAGACTAAGCCAGTGGCCTTAGTGAAGGTAGTAAAGAAGACCCAGAGAAGAGCCGAGGAGCTGCAGGAGAGTGCACAGCCGAGGGAGGGACTGGGGATGGAGTCAGTACCTGATCTCTACAAAGAATTCGCCTCTGTGGGTAAAGTTTACTCAGAAAGAACAGGGGGAGAAGGACAAGAAGTTATAGTTTGAGAGATACAGGATCTAACCAGTCGCTGATAGTAAGGGATGAGTGAATATGCACTCTTTCTGATCTGTTACCCGTGAGTGTGATAATTTGTGGGATAGATGGACAGAAATTTAGCTTTCCCACATGTAAGATCAGGTTGGAGTGCCGACTCACGACTGGGGAGGTTACAGTGGGAGTGATTGACAGACTGTCAGTTCCAGGAATCCAGTTTGTTCTTGGGAATTATTTGGTAGGATCTAAGGTGGGAGTGACACCCCTTTGTTGTGGAGAAGCCCAAGGAAGACCAAGAAACTGAGGAGTTAAATCAGAAATATCCTGGTATTATCCCAGACTGTGTGGTAAACAGATCCCACTCTCATAAAACACAGCACAAAGCAAAAAGTAAAGAGAAAGATGAAGGAGTTGAGGTTCAGTTAGCTGACACCCTGCTTGACGTAATGGTGCAGGGAAAAGCTGACCAGGCAGAGGGTCAGACGGAAGTGTTTAGTCTCGAAAGGCTAAGGGACTTGCAACAGCAAGGCAAGACAATAAAAGATATATGTGTGGATGCGTATTCCGAAAAGGAGGCAGAGAATATTCCGGAGGGTTATTATCTAAAAGATAGAATCCTCAGATGGAAATGGAGACCCCAGCGGGTTAGTGCAGAGGGGAAAAGGGCCAAAGTGCTCCAGATTGTGTTGCCGGTAGCATACAGACAGGAGGTGTTACAGGTAGCACATGAACTACCTGTAAGAGGTCACCTAGGGGTATGAAAGACTCAGGCTAAGGTACAGAAATGGATAGCTTAGGTATACAACACTTTAAATCCAGTGCATATCATCCTGAATCCCAGGGAGCTTTGGAAAGGTGGCATCAGGCCCTGAACATTGCGTTGAGAGCGTACTGTCGAGAGTGAGGTGCTGGAAAAGCACAGCAGGTCAGGCAGTATCCGAGGAGCAGGAGAGTTGACATTTCAGGCCGGAGTCCTTCATCTGTCAGGATTACCCGAACATTAGAGATGCCCCAAATGAATCTACTCGGTTTATTCCCTTTGAGTTAATGTTCGGGCATGAAGTGAGAGGCCCTTTGAAATTAATCGAAGAGAGATTGACAGGACCAAAGCCGGAGATCTCACACTTAGACTAAGTATTGGAGGTGAGGGAGAGACTAAACTGAGTAGGTGAGTTAGCTAAACAGCATCTAAAGAGGGCACAATATAGAATGAAGCAGGTGGCAGATAAAAGCTCTGAGACATGGACATTTTCCTGAGGGGATAATGCGTTAGTACTTGTTACCAGTGATAGGAGATCCCTTCGAAGCCAGGTTTCGTGGTCCCTGTCAAACTGAGAAAAAGTTGAGTCAGGTGGACTATCTAGTAAAGATGCAGTTAGAAAAACACTGTATCGGGTATGTCATGTGAACGTGCTGAAACCGTATTACACTAGAGAGAACGGATTGGAGAACCAGGTGTTAGTTACTGTCCCGCAGAGTGAGGAATCAAATCCAGAGGATGTGGATTTCGGTGTGCCTCAAAATATGAAGAAGTCCTTCAGGAGTGGGATGGGTTTGTAAGGTCTCTGTCTCAGGAGCACAGAATGCAGCTGAAAGATTTGTTACTGCAGTATAAGGGCAAATGTAGGAATCAGATTGGGAGGACAAATGTTATTGTACATGAAGTAGACGAAGGGAATACTGCTCTGATAAAACAACCCCCCCTATCGGCTTAATCCTTTCAAAGCCAGACAGGTCCTGATGGAGGCCATGCTCAATGAGGACATCATCAAACCAAGCCACAGCGAGTGGATTTCGTCGATTGTGGTGCTGGAAAAGCGCAGCAGGCCAGGCCGCATCTCAGTCCCAACCCCCCCGGATTCAGCACCGCCCTCTTGACCTGCAATCTTCTTCCCGACCTCTCCGCCCCCACCCCCTCTCCGGCCTATCACCCTCACCCTCACTTCCTTCCACCTATCGTATTCCCAGCGCCCACCCCACCCCCTCCCCCAAATCCCCTCCCCCCCTACCTTCTATCTCAGCCCGCCTGGCACACCAGCCTCATTCCTGAAGAAGGGCTTATGCCTGAAACGTTGATTCTCCTGCTCCTTGGACGCTGCCTGACCTGCTGCGCTTTTCCAGCGCCACAAAGCCAATTACATCACCAAGTTGGACTTAATGCGTGGTGACTGACAGGTACCTCTATCAGAGACGGCAAAAGGAATTTCTGCGTTTGTAACCCCAAGTGGGCTATATCAATTTAAAGTGATGCCCTTTGGAATGAAGAACGTGCCCATCACCATTCCAAAGACTCATGAACAGAGCTGTGGCTGGGTTAACAAACCGTGCAGTCTAGTTGGACGATGTAGTGATCTTTAGTAAGTCCTGGAAAGATCACTTGGTACATTTGGCAGGTCCTTTCGAACGACTAGGAGACGCAAAACTGGTGATAAACAAAACTGAATTCGCGAAAGCAGAGGGGACGTTCTTGGGACATCACATCGGTCATGGAAGGTTGACCCCGCGGAACACATAGGCAAAGGCCCTCCAGGAATGTCCATGACCAACCTCAAAGAAAGAAGTGCTTCGATTCTTGGGACTCAGCCGACTCTATCGGAAGTTTTTTTTAATAAACATTTTTATTGAAAAGGAAAAGGTTTTTTTTTTACCAAATTACAAAACTAATAGAAAGTATTGTAACCATTTTACAATATAATAACAGCATTGATATACATTAAGAAAACTAACTACTAATTGTGGGCAGCACGGTGACACAGTGGTTAGCACTGCTGCCTCACAGCGCCAGAGACCCGGGTTCAATTCCCGCCTCAGGCGACTGCCTGTGTGGAGTTTGCACATTCTCCCCGTGTCTGCGTGGGTTTCCTCCGGGTGCTCCGGTTTCCTCCCACAGTCACAAAGATGTGCAGGTCAGGTGAATTGGCCATTCTAATTTGCCTGTAGTGTTAGGTAAGGGGTAAGTGTAGGGGTATGGGTGGGTTGCGCTTCGGCGGGGCGGTGTGGACTTGTTGGGCCGAAGGGCCTGTTTCCACACTGTAATGTAATCTAAATCTAATCTAATCTACTCCACAGACTATAGAAACACAAAGAAGACTCTATATATTAAAAAATGGACTAAGTATAGTACATAACTAAACAACAAAAAAGTAAATAAATAAATAAGCATTCAAAATAAAATTATATCAAGTCATAACAAGATCCGTGTTTATACGGGATCCTTCCTCCCAGGGGCCCCTGAACCAACAAACATCATCCTCACGGCTAAACAAAGACCCGAGACAGTATGGCTGATACGTCTGCATCGGTGTAGTCCAAAAAGGGCCGCCGTGTTCTATAAAATAATTCCGTTTTTTTGGTGCACCATGTTCGTAAGGAAGTCCAGGGGGATATGCTCCATAACTATCCTCTGCCAATTCGAACGACCTGAGGGACTTTCCGATGCCCAGCTCGCTAAAAGGAGAGGATAGTGAACAGTTTCTTCCTGAAGGAAGGTTTGGTAAGCCCAAAAGGAGAGACACTGGGTCCAATCCAATCTCCGTTCCCAAAATCTTTGCCAAGGCATTCGCTACTCTGTCCCAATATCTACGCATCTCATGGCATGCCCACAAACAATGAGTGAGGGTACCAACTTCGATTTTACATTTAGGGCACATTGGGGGGGGTGCTCCTGCCTTAACGTTTGGAAGCTGCTCTGGTGCTATATGAGCACTATGAAGTACCCTCAGTTGAGTAGCTTGAGTCCTATTACAGATCGAGATCTTCCTGGCATTTTCCCAGATATCTTCCCACATCTCTAAGGAGATTTCCATCCCTAATTCTTGAGTCCAGGTTTTATATAACCGTTTATATTACCTAGCGAGTGATAGAGTACTGACCGAGGGTGCACCCACCCGCAGAAGCGCTCTCCTTTCCAGATCTGATTTGTAAGGATTAGTCATCAATGTGGTCTTTTTTTGTATGAAGTCCTGTACTTGAAAATATCGAAAGAGATCCTTGCCAGGCATCCAGAACTATCGGACGTTTATTCCAAACTTCAGCAGCGTGGTGGCATCATTAACCGATTTGCTGAAGAACAACACCAAGGTTTGGTGGGCAGAACATCGCCAGGAAGCATTTGACCATTGAAAAGCGATACTAACCACCAAACCAGTCTTAGCTGCACTAAACTCTTCAAAACCTTTCAAAGTTGCCATCGATGTTAGTGACATCGGAGTTGGAGCTGTGCTCCTGCAGGAAGGTGAGGATGGGATTAAACTGCCAGTTGGTTACTTTTCGAAGAAACTCAACATCCACCACAGGAAATACTCCACGATCGAAAAAGAACTATTGAGTTTGGTACTGGCCCTACAACATTTTAATGTGCATGTCACAAACAATGTGTCAGAGATGGTTGTGTACATAGATCACAATCCTCTAATCAGAACGAAGGACCCGATACCCAACATGAGCAAGACGAATGTAGTGTACAAAATCCCATGCAAGGACTGCACTAAACACTATATAGGACAAACAGGAAGACAGCTAACAATCCGCATACATGAACATCAACTAGCCACGAAACGACACGACCAGCTATCCTTAGTAGCCACACACGCAGACAACAAGCAACATGAATTCGACTGGGACAACACTACTATCATAGGGCAAGCCAGACAGAGAACAGCCAGGGAATTCCTAGAGGCATGGCATTCATCCACAAACTCCATCAACAAACCTGGACCCAATATACCAACCACTACAGCAGACAGCTGAAACTGACAACCGGAAGCGGCAGGGACAGACCACTATAAACACTGGAGGAAACATCAAAGAAGCGCTTCGCAGGAGGCTCCCAAGCACTCCTAAGTAGGGCGGCACGGTGGCACAGTGGTTAGCACTGCTGCCTCACAGCGCCAGAGACCCGGGTTCAATTCCCGCCTCAGGCGACTGACTGTGAGGAGTTTGCACATTCTCCCCGTGTCTGCGTGGGTTTCCTCCGGGTGCTCCGGTTTCCTCCCACAGTCACAAAGATGTGCAGGTCAGGTGAATTGGCCATGCTAAATTGCCCGTAGTGTTAGGTAAGGGGTAAATGTAGGGGTATGGGTGGGTTACGCTTCGGTGGGTCGGTGTGGACTTGTTGGGCCGAAGGGCCTGTTTCCACACTGTAATGTAACCTAATCTAATCATGTAATCTAATCTAATCCAATCACTGATGATGTTGCCTAGCCAGGGGACGAAACGTTTGCAACAAAAACTTCCAGCTCGGCGAACAGAACCACAACAAACACAATCCTCTAACATTCTTAGAACACTTTAAAGACAAGAATATGAGACTATTTCATTGGAGTCTTATTTTACAGACATTAATTTACAAATTGTACATGTTGTGGGTCGTAAGAATGAAACGCAGATGCGTTATCGTGAATTTAACCGATAAACCGATGAGATTGATATCTATTCAATGTTATATTTATGTAGGAAGAAGTTATTATGAACTTTGATTAAAGTCATACGTATGTCATGATATTGTGGTTAAGGAATAGAGACAAGAAAAGAAGTCATCTTTTCATTGTGACGGTTTATTTTTTCTTAAGAGGGGAGGTGTTATGAAGGTGTAAGTATGTACTGTACCTTTAAGAGAGAGAGAGGAAGCTAGCAAGGACTGACTCAAAACACAGAGTGTGCTGAACAACTTCAAAATGTAACACTTGGTTAAAACAAATCTGCATTGCCATGGAACAAAACCAAATTCAAGTTCGGCCTTTGGGAAAGGATCTGCCGCCCTGCCAACCCACACTAGGCCCACAAAAGCAAAATTGGCCAAACTGCACCAAAGCACCCAGAATGCCTCAGCAGGGACCGAGCAGACTGACAAGTGAAACCAGACAGTGCTCGCAGACAAGGGAATATTTCAAGCTCCCGCTAACAACGTCAGAGCACCACAGCTACCCCAAAGCCCCGAGGGCAGTTGCACAACCCAGCAATACCAAAGCCACACAGAACAGATCAGACAGTGAAGTCCCAGCAAAGAGCATTGTTCCCAGGACAGGACAATGGAAGCACCTCACCGCTTCAGAGGAGACATTAGCACCGACCTGGGAAGAGGATGGGAAGCTCCTGACCCATTGATACCGTCAGGATGTTGCTTTGTGTAGGGAATTAGGACATTCCTCCGATAACTGGTTTCCAATTAGCATCATTGTAAATAGATTACCTCATTTCTTGATATATTGTATTTTCCCCATTTTTAATTAGCCTCATTGTACAGGATTATTATAAACACTGGTCTCATTCTCAGCTCTGGGAAGAGAAATTCTGATCTACCTGCACAGACTCTCAGTTCTATGTCAGCCTGGTCAATTTCTCTTCCAGCAATATTGCTTGTAATAAACAGCTTGTCAATTTCACCCGAACTGGTTTGTGTGGTCACTGCTTTATTGGGCAAATTTCTCAGGCGCGGCCAATCAGTTTAAATTATGCCCCAGAGACTAAAGTCCAATCAAATTTGAAGTTAATGTTTTGATGACATCAAAACAATGAAATGGCCTGATGTTTTGGGGTGTAAAACCGGACAATTTGAACAGGTGAGGGGAGAACTGCCAAGAATATCAACAAGGATAGACTGCTAGCTGAAGAGCTCTCTGGAAGATCTCTGCCCGATAGGGTTGTTAAGAAGGCATACTGTGTGTTAGCTTTGATTGGAAGCGGGATTGAGTTTCGGAGCCAAGAGGTCACGATGCAGCTGTACAAAACTCTGGTGTGGCCGCACTTGGAGTATTGTGTACAGTTCTGGTCACCGCATTATAGGAAGGAAGTGGAAGTGTTGGAAAGGGTACAGAGGTGATTTATTAGGATGTTGCCTGGTATGGAGGGAAGGTCTTATGAAGAAAGGCTGAGGGACTTGAGGCTTGTTTTCATTAGAGAGAAGAAGGTTGAGAGGTGACTTAATTGAGACACTTAAGATAATCAGAGGGTTAGAAAGGGTGGGCAGGGAGAGCCTTTTTCCTCGGATGGTGATGGCTAGCACGAGGGGACATAGCTTTAAATTGAGGGGTGATAGATATAGGACAGATGTCAGAGGTAGTTTCTTTACTCAGAGAGTAGTAGGGGCATGGAATGCACTGCCTACAACAGTAGTAGACTCGCCAACCTTTAGGGTATTTAACTGGGCATTGGATAGACATATGGATGAGAATGGAATAGTGTAGGTTAGATGGGCTTCAGATTGGTTCCACAGGTCGGCGCGACATCGTACTGCACTGGGATGTTCTGTGTTCTATGTTCTAAATTTGTGCAGCACAACACCGAAGCCAACCTCGAGAAAAGTCTACAGAGGAAGATCTACCAAGGAGAATCGACAAAGCTGACTGACTTTGAAACATATTTTTTGTAAATCTCAATGGGGTTTTTTAAAAAAATTAGACCAGTATTGCAGAGTGGGAGGTAAAAGACAGGTTTAAGAGAAAGGAATTGTAAATTGTTCTTTAATGTTCTCTTTTGGATTTCAAGAATAAAATAGTTAATTTTTAATTTAAATAGTGACCTCTGCGATAGCTAGTTGCCTCTCAAAATCTAACAGGTTACGCCGTGAGGTGGGCTTCTCTGTGTTTCAGGTTTAAGATAGCAGAGAGGTTTTACACCATGTCATAATACAAGCCATAGAGTCATACAGCACGGAAATAGACCCATCCGTCCAAACAGTCCGCACCGACCATGTTCCCAACTAAACTAGTCCCACCTGCACACGCTTGGCCCATATCCTTCCCAAACCTTTCCAATTCATGATCTTATCCTTTAATACCTTTTAAATATTGGAACTCTAATCGCACCTGCCACTTCCCCTGGCAATTCGTTCCACGCACAAAGCACACTCTGTGTCAATAAAAAAATTCCCCTCATGGCCTTATTAAATTTTTCTGACCTCTCACCTTAAAGAATGCTCCCTCCCACCCGCAGTTTTAAACTCCCAACCCTCGGGAAAAGACCTTTGTCATTCACCTCATCTAATGCCCCTCATGACTTACAGAAGAGGCCTCACCAATGTCCTGTACAACCTCAATGTGATGTCCTAACTCCGACACTAAAGGTCTGAGCAATGAAGCCAACACCTTCTTAACCACCCTGACTACTTGTGATGCAAGTTTCAATGATTTATGTGCCTGAACCCCTTGGTCTCTCTGTTCTACAACGCTACCCAATTGTATAAGATCAGTGTGGTGCTGGAAAAGCACAGCAGGTAAGGCAGCATCCGAGGAGCAGGAAAATCGACGTCTCGGGCAGGAGCCCTTCATCAAGAATGAGGCTGGGAGCCTCGGGCATGGAGAGATAAATGGGATGGATTGGGGGAGGGGGGTGGGGTGGGTAGCTGAGAGTGCAATAGGTGGATGGAGGTGGGGGTAAAGGTGATAGCTCTTGACTCTAATCTCCAGCATCTGCAGTCCTCACTTTCATCTATTAACTGTCTAAGCCCTGCCCTTATTTGTATTATCAAAATGCGAGATGTCTCATTGATCCAAATTAATCTCCATCTGTCATTCCTCAGCCCATTGACCCAATTGATCAAGGTCTTTTTGTAATCTTAGACAAACTTCCTCACTGTCCACTATAGCACCAATTTTGGTATCACCTGCAAACTTACTAAATATGCCTTCCATATGCCTGGCACCGATCCCCGTGGAACACCTTTGGTCACAGACCTCCAGTCTGAAAATCAATCCTGCACCTCCACCCTCTGCCTCCTACCATACGCCAATTTTGTATCCAATTGATAAGCTCACCCTGCATCGCATTAGTCCACCATGCAGGACCTTGTCAAAGCCTTTATGGAAGTCCATGTAAACAAAGTTAAAAATCACACAACACCAGGTTATAGTCCAATGGGTTTAACTGGAAGCACACTAGCTTTAGGAGCGACGCTCCTTCATCAGGCGATTGTCACCTGATGAAGGAGCGTCGCTCCGAAAGCTAGCGCTTCCAATTAAACCTGTTGGACTATAACCTGGTGTTGTGTGATTTTTAACTTTGTATACCCCAGTCCAACACCGGCACCTCCAAATCGTGTAAACAATGTCTACTGCTCTGCCCTTATCAGTCGTTACGGTTGCTTTCGTGAAGAAACTTACTCAAGTTTGTGAGATGCAGAGCCATGCTGACTATCCCAAATCAGTCCTTGCCTCTCCAAATGGATGTAAATCCTATCTTTCAGTATTACCTCCAATAACTTCCCCACCACCGATGTCAGACTCACAAGTGTATTAGATTAGATTAGATTCTCTACAGTGTGGAAACAGGCCCTTCGGCCCAACAAGCCCATACTGACCCTCCGAAGAGTAACCCACCCAGACCCATTATCCCCTGACTAATGCAGCTTACACTACGGGGCAATTTAGCACGGCCAATTCACCCTGCCCTGCACATCTTTGTGACTGTGGGAGGAAACCGGAGCACCCGGAGGAAACCCACGCAGACCCGGGGAGAGTGTGCAAACTCCACACAGACAGTTGCCCGAGGCTGGAATCGAACCCGGGTCCCTGGTGCTGTGAGGCAGCAGTGCTAACCACTGAGCCACCCTGAAAATATATTAATAACGAGAGAAAACTCTGAGAGTAGCAGGGAGACATGTACTGCAGATTCTAAACCCAGGTTTGAGACCCCAGCAAACTGAAAAACTAAAACTGAACATTCCTGGATCTATCGGGGAGCTTGACCCCACACTGCTTCTACTGTTCTAGCTTCTAAAATTAAAGCCCCAACAATCTGTTTATTTTATTGGATTCATACAGACAGCTTGCCACCTCGGTCTTAAAACGGGTCCTCGGAAAAAATAACCCAGGACAAAATACACCTCTGAAAGCCACAGTATCATCACAATTGCTCCAGTTGAGTTTGGCCAATGAATGAAGCTTACATTGAAGGCCTGTTACCCAGCACCAATTGGGGGGAGCTAGTCATGTGCTTAATTGGAGGCAAATGGGTTTAAATGACAGAGGAGCTGCTCAGTAAGATTGTGCTTTCTTGGCTGGCTTTTCCTGTGCTGGGCAGTGGTGGTGCATGTGGGGGCTAACTGGTCTGGTTGTGTTTTCTAGGAAGATCAGTGCCATGGATTCTCACCTTTTAGGGTAAGTGGTTTATTCAGGTTGATCTCAGCTTTGGCCTCTGCTGTGCTATGAGCTAATTTGTCTTTTTTTTTTCCCCTCTCTCTAATTTTGTTAGAGTGATATTGCTCCTGGCAGTGTTTACCACACAAGTGAAAACAGACCCACCCCCTGGTAAGCTGGATCTTGCTCTGAATACTTTAACCTCCCAAAAGGAATCTCAGTAAAGCTGAGTGTCTGGGTCAAGGCATCTTCAGGGGCTAGTGACTTCTCAATCATATCATTGTTTTTGTAAAAACGTTTTTAAACTGTGTGCACTTTAATCCACAAGTTTACTTTTATCTAACTCCTTTTTTTTTCATGGTCACTTACTTGTATACTATATCTTTCTCCATATCTAAAATCCCATGGAATCATTATTTTCTAGGCAATCTCAGTTCTGCCCCTAAATTAACCTAACACCCCCCCCCCCCCCCCCCCCTGCCTCCATAGCTTCTAACTCTCCACCCCTCAAATACTCAAGCTAAACTTGTGTCAAGCACTCAATTCTGAGCTGATCTGGTTGTGTCCTCTAGTTTAAAATAGAGCCATGTGATTGCCTGAACAAGTGAAGTGGCCATCAATTAGGTCATGACCTGTCAATTAAACTGACAGTGACTCTCTCATCCCTTAATTTGCTTTTTTTTCCCCTCAAGGAACTTTTATGGCTTGGCCATATCCAACTGACTTCCCAAATCCTCGGGTATAAAGTTACGCTGCCCTGAGTGAAGAAACTCCTCTCAGGCAAAAATGGCCTGTTGTTTGTTTGAGGTAATCCTCTGGTTCTCCCTCTTGCCTGCCCAGCCCACCCCCACCAAAACAGCCTGGAAGACGTTACCCTTTCAACAAACTACCTCTCCAACTCTCGGGGGGGGGGGGGGGGGGGGGGGATTGAAAATGTGGATCCGAAATCTAACCTGGAATGGCAGACCAATCTAATGAACTCTATTGTAATCCCCTTTTTTCTATTGCATAGGAATCAAAACTACACACTAGGTGCATGGGTCAGGACTATCTAACTACAAGACACCTTGTTCCTGCTTTCTAACCCCCTTGTGGTGAATGCTGACCTGCTGGGCTTGCTAATCTGTAGCAAGATGTCTTCAAACAAGCTCACAGACATGCTCTTTAAAAGCTTTTTTTTCCCCAACCCCTTAGAACTTTTTTCCCCTGTCTAATGGCTTTTTAAAAATATCCACATGGGGGCAGAATGTGGCAGCTGGAATGCATTCCATGTCCTTGTGGAAACTGCTTTTTGGCTGGTCTGGGGAAGACCTCCAGAAAGCTGGAAGAGCACAGCAGGCCAGGCAGCATCAGGGGGTGAAGTCACTGGTTAGGTGTAAACTTAGGGGAGCAGCAGAACCTAGTGGGCTTCCTTTGGAAGGGACTCTGCAGGGGAACAAACTTGGTTTGAGACCAACTGCAGATGAAGTTTCTTTTTTTGTCTTGGTATTCCTTGACTTGCATTTCCTACTGACTTTCCCCATTTGGGGAACTATTAAAATTGCCCCTGCAAGTAACTTGGATGACCAACAATATTGTGGCCTCCACAATGTGGACATCCCTTACCTTGAGGTTGAGGGAGTATGCCACCCTACCTTGCAGAGTGCAACCCCAACCTAAACATGACACCATCCCAGAGAAAGCACTAACTGGCACTTGTCCAGTTTCAACTGTGCCACTGGTGGCAGTTGTATACCACTTGAATTTTCTTTACCAAGGCTCTTTCAACCAGCCTAGGTGAAATTCTTGCATTCTCCTTCCCAACCCTATTCCATCTTTCTGACTTGGAGCTACAATATCACCCCTTGACCAGTGAGTTAAAATTCTGACTCTCCCTCTGCTTCAGTCACCATGCAAACATGTAGCTTACCCTTCATCTGAGGGTGGTGGTACCAACTATTTGTACTCTGGCAAGCCTGCCATTGAGAGTGACCAGTTTGCTCTGCCCTTTATCTTGTATTCCATATTGCTGCTGTTAAAAATGGCCCACTTTCAGGGTGGTACTAACTTGGCCATTAGCACTGGTTCCTTACAAGACCAGGAACCCAAGTTTGATTCCAGCCTCTGGCTTGAATTAGTATGCACCCCCATGCCTACACCAGCTGCTGCTTGGTCTGGCTTTATCTCCCCAGCTAAATTACAAGTGGATTTAGATCCCCTTACAATAAGGGGTGGGGGTCAGGGTTGGATTGTCTGTGCTGTTCAGACACACACTTTTCCACTAAGAGCACTGGGTTGTCATAGGAATTTTGTTGCTCCTCTGCAAGTTCAATCCTTAAATGCCATAAGAACATCCACTAGTTTGGTGTTGCATGTAAAAATCCTTCAATTCAAGATTTGCTAAATGAACTTTGCCTTAAACTGTAAAGGCACCACTATCTCGTCACCTTGCTGGTATATTTTAGGGCTCTAATCTCTCTGGCTATGGCCAGCCAGTTCAGTGAGTCCCTGAACTGTGGATTTTTAATCTCTAAAACCCCACAGTAAAGCCAGACAGTGCATATATATTCCCAGCACCCATGTCACCTTTGTAGGACAAAGTGGTGAGTGTAAATCCTAGCTTCCTTCCAGGAAGAAACAAGGGGCACTGCTTGTCACTGGCCATTCTCAAAGGGCAATGCCACCTCGAGGACAGGCTTTAAATGGAGTGGGGACACTCCTTCTCCTGCAGTGCCCACCTCTCTCCCTACAACCTTGAAGGTGTAGGTAGGCACCCTGTACTCCAGGGTCACCTAGGTCTGCCAATCAGCCATAACCCTTTCACCAACCATTCTTACCCCTCTGTTCATCTAGTCTTACAGCCCCTGATCTTGCTCTTAACACCTGGGTATAGTGACTCAGCCCAATGCCTGACTTGATCAAACTCCTCAATCCTTTTATTCCCTAAAGGAACTGTCCAAAGAGAATGTCGTGATCGTTACTTCTACATCTGGATTGAAAGAAGCTTCCTCTTGGGCAGAAACTGGAGCATTGATGCAAGTGGTGAGTTCCCCTGAAGCTGGGTTTGTCAGTGAGGCTCCATGAACAACTTTGAAAGAAACCAATGTAGGTTAGCTCCTACATAGGTAGGAATTTGGGGTCATTAGACCTACATCTGGACTAGACTCCAGGCACCTCTCCTGAAAAGGAGGCAACATCTCTGCTAGAATGAGCTCTAGCTTGCGGGCAGATTACACCAAGGGGGTTTGGATCATGCCACATCTATACCCGATCCACTCTGGGATTGAGCAGTTACTGGAGGGGGGGGTTTGCATGCACAGTGCAGGGAGAAAGTCTAAAGTCGTCTCTCTCATCAGAATGTGGGATGATTCCATAATGGTGTGGGTTACATGATCTTGCATTTAAGCCTAAATGTGTTAATTTGCAATCGCTCACTAGTGCAGATATCCCACTTACACACACCTCTCTCTAACAGATGAATCTCTAGTCCGGATCCCACTGACACCACAGTTTGCAGCAACATGTGGCTTCACTGTCACCTCCGATAAAAGGGGTAATCTTGAGATCCGGGTTTCATTCCTTGCCTGTCTGGTTCAGAATGATGTGAGTATCCTTGCTATCTAACACCTCTAACTTCTAGTAACCACATAGCAAGTGGTGTAAAAGTACACCTCACTAAAGAGTTCACCCTTAGCAAAGTAGACTAGATCTTGTGTCCAATCCCTCGCGCAGAATGTAGTGTATTGTGGTGGTTGAGATGGCCTAACGGTGTGTGCTTGCCTTAGTTGAAGCAACCTTGCCTATTGAAGAAACCAGGGTGGATAGCTAGCCTAGCCAACCCAACCATGTGAATGGTTGGTCAAGGTAAAAGTGGGTAGTGTAGATGCTGGGGACTGGGCCTAATGGGCTTTGGCCTGAAACATCTAGTTTCCTGCTTGTCACCTTGACCTGCACTTTTCCAGCATTACTCTAATATTGAATGGTTGGATTGAGTGACTAGTTCACTCCCTAACAGTAGTGACTCACTTGGTGCTCTTAAGTCAAGGGCTTGTCACACATCAAATCTCCTCCTACTCTTTCAGTTGCAATATCTGCACTGGCCCTTAACTGACCTTACAGGTTTTTCCTAAAGTTCATGTCCTCCAAGTTTACTTTGTTTCCACTTCAGACTCCAAGACCTGGCCAGTTTTAAAATTAAAACTTGGTGCTGTCTGTCCTGCCCTCTACTCTCTGTAGTAACTTGGTTAGCCACTATAGGTGTTATGCCATCTTGCAGACCATTTAAGCTACCAAATTGGCCTTTTTTTTTTCAAGCAAGATCGTCCAGTTTTACTGAGCATCATGAAACACCTCTCATTTCAGAATGATGACACCTTTGCCTTAACCATGCATTTGAGTGTTGAGAACCAGTTCATTCCTCATCACTTCTCCACTTACACTTTCTCAATGACCTGCGGACTTGGTTATCACTGGAGTTCAAGAGAAATAGTTTGTGAAGAAAACTACATGGAGGTAAGACATTGTGGGATTAGCCTGAGTTAACTGCCCTCTCTATGCAAACCATAGCATCAATTGGCCTCTAACCAATGGGTTAGAGAACTTGGGCTTTTTCTCCCCCCTCACTATTTAACTCCAATGTGGGTGTTTATGGCTTGGCAGCATTCATTGTCCACTTCCAAGCCCAATGGAGTGGTGGTGGTCCACCTGAACTGGTTTAGGGATGACTACAGTCTTGGTGTTTGAACTTTGATCTAACATCTGATCCTCTGGCATCCTTCCTTAGAAAGAGCTCTCAACTTGCATTGTTCCTAAACAATCCCACTAATCCTGCTCAATGACCCTAAGCATCTGTCCATGCACTTGAATCTTTCACTGAATTGCTTGTTAGAATTCTTGGGAGGCAATCCAAACTAATATCTATCTGAAGATACTGCCTTATAACTAAAGGCAAGCTCTTCAACTTGCCCCTCAATTGTTCACCCTTGACCTGAACGATTACTCATCTACACACAAACCAATTCTGTTTCAACAGGTCTCCGTTAGGAGGTTGTTTCCTGGTATTGCCGAAGAGCAAATGGAAACTGAGGATTGGGAAGCAGTTATTCCAGCAGTAAGTTTCCTGTTATTTTCCTCTAATGGAAAATGTGAACGTTGTGCCTGCCCTTGCTGACTAAGTATATTTGCTTTAAATATTGACCAGTTGCAAGGTTTTGCATGGGCACAATTAAAGCTACAGAATCTTACAAGATAAGCTGTGTTTTTCTGCAACCTTGTGCTATAGAAAATCACTGTCCACCCAATCTGTAGAAAATTCATCATCTGAACCACATTGAGTTGTTAATAGCTGACTTGTGCTAGTAAAATGCACAAGTGACCTGTAATTTTAATCTTCCATCCCTTATTTCTGCTGTTTCAAACTTAGAGCCAGAGTCACCAATGTTGTACCTAGCTCAGTCCCAGAAATTAAGGTTAGCGCACTTTAGTCTATAGGCCCCTTCTGCAATATGACTGTCCATGGATTAAGACAAACACATTGCTCTTGAATGCATGTCCCCCCCCCCCCCCCCCATACATACTTCAGCCAGTAAAGGACCTTTGCATTGACTTTCCTCATGAGTAATTAAGACCCTCACCTTTCTTGAAGGTGAAGTATTTACAACTCCAGTTGTAATTTAACCTCCATCAGATGGCTGTGACAATGCCAAACTCTAATGCACTGGAGCACCATGGATGCCCTGGTGTCCAGATTGCTGACAGACTCCGACCCAGTAATTGTGTTCATAAATGGCTCAGCTCTTGCACTTTGCTAGCCTTTCCACAATCAAATAGGAGCCAAAACTAATGGAGTTGAAATTTTCAAGTCTAAAAATGGAAGTCAGTTGAGACTAATGTGAGAATTTTGTTCCAGGCTCAAGAGGCTATAACCTCAGTGTGGCAGATTGTATTCCAAATGGGTGAAGGGGAGAATCTGCAGCTGAAGACCATGACCACCACAGAAGCCCACTCCCTTGGCTATGGAGTTAACACCACCGCCTCTCGTGTTGTGTTCCGTGCCCCTTACAATTCCACTGAATCCAGCATCATAATGGTAGGTGATTGTTGTCCCACCGGTCTCTGGTTTTTAAATGGCACTTGACACAAATGATGCCCATTCCCAGTTGGATGGGCAACAGTCCCACTGTCCTGTTACTCCCCTGGAGTAAAGTAACTTGGCCAAACTTCTCAGAACTAGTTACACTTCAGCTCTTTCAACACTTTACACAAACTTAAGTATAAGATGAGCTAGGTTTGGCCATTCAGCCCACTGAACTGGTTCTGTCTTGTGATCACAGCTTTTTTCTCTATCTCTAGCTTGCTGTAAACACTGATCCTATTTCTAATTGAATCATTGTCATAAGTATAAATTGAACTCATGGGGTGACATGGCCTCTAGCAGCCTTTTCTGGGTGAAGAAATGCCTACTAAAGGATTGTGGATCAGTGGTGCTGGAAGAGCACAGCAATGCCCAGCTCCTTTTCCACCTATCCACTCCACCCTCTCCTCCCTGACCTATCACCTTCATCTCCTTCCCCACTGACCTATTGTACTCTATGCCACTCTCTCCCCACCCCCACTCTCCTCTAGCTTATCTCTCCACGCTTCAGGCTCTCTGCCTTTATTCCTGATGAAGGGCTTTTGCCCGAAACGTCGATTTTTGCCTGTCCTCGGATGCTGCCTGAATTGCTGTGCTCTTCCAGCACCACTGATCCAGAATCTGGTTTCCAGCATCTGCAGTCATTGTTTTTACTAAAGGATTGTCCTCTGCCTGACATTATGCCCCCAGGTCATGATCCCATTAGTAGCTGAGAATATCTCATGACTGTGCAAACTCTGCACATTCTCCATGTCTGTGGGTTTCCTCTGGGTGCTCAGCTTTCCTCAGTCCAAAGATGTGCTGGTCAGGGCAATTTAGCATGGTCAATTTGCCATAGGTGCATTAGTCAGAGGGAAATGGGTCTGGGTGGGTCCCTCTTTGGAGGGTCAGTGTGGACTGATTGGGCCAAAGGGCCTGTTTTCACAAGTCTTTAGTCTGCCATATCCAGTCTAAGTTCAAGTCCTTTCCATTCTATAAACTGAGTACAAGCCCAGATTCCTCACTGACTTAAATGACCAGTCAGTCATCCCAGGATCAATTCTGTGTAAACCTCCCCAGGAACCCTGCAATACTGTCCCATCTCTCCTAGATATGGGGGGCCCAAATGGCTCAAGGCATTCTACTTGGAGCCTTATACAGCCTCCACAGTACACCTCTGTTCTTTGTATGCTAGTCCTTCTGGGGGGAAATAAGTTTGTCGTAACTGCCAACAGAACTTGCCCATGAACCTGAAGAGAATCCTGAACCAGGACTCATGTCCCTCCGGGCTTCTCACTTTTTTTTTTTCTGAAGCCTTCATCAATTTTAAATTGGTCTACTCCATGACTCTGTAACCTCTCTATCCCATCTGCCACTTCTTTACCCCACTCTCAGCCTACCTCTTTTAGGCAGAGCCAGTCACATAATAAACTTTGCCTCCAATTTAAAGATATGAATTTAGCTTTTGAGATGTAAGCTGCTCCTGGGGTTAAACCCTTGCTGCAGTCTCAATGTTGCAAGTAATAGGCCTTGATCTAAAAGATGCAAAACTTCCTGAAGTTTGTACAAAGCTTCTAATTCCTTGTTGTCTCTCCTAAGATTGACAACATGCCAGTTGAAAGCATTAAAGCAACAGTATTCTACAAGCAAAGGTGGCTGATCCTGTTAGTTGACAGCTCTACTGCTTGTCCAGTTGGTAAGTTTAACCCACATTTTAAACTTGTGGTGCCTAACTCAGCACAAGTGCAGTGTTTGACCCTCCATGCAGGTCTACTCATGACTTGGTTATTTTCAAGGTCAATTCTGACAAGTTGGTAACTTGTGTCTCTGAACCTCCCTCCCTTCCTTAGGCCCTGGCATCTTAAAAGACGACAGGCTGGTTTGGCCTACACCCAGGGTTTTGGAGCCATTGGTATTCCCTGCCAATATCACTGCTGACATGATCACCATGGGTGTAGAAGGGAAACTCCTTGATGATGAGACTCTTCAGAGAAGAGGTTATGACCTTCATATCAATGCTTCTGTCATTGCCATTGCTGTCCCAGTTGGAGCAGTGGGAGGCTGGAGCAAGGTATGTGGCCTCTAGAAATAAGAACTTTTATTCCCAACTGTTAAACACTGAGCAGCAGTTATATAGCAATAGCTAGACTACACTGAGGCAATTGTCATTCAGACCTACATCCATGTGGCTGAATTTTTTTAAACTAAATCTACTCCAGTTAATTGTCTAATCAACTAAGTTAATAGACGGCCTTCAAGGGCCTGTTACCAAGCATGACCAGATTTTCCTCTTGTAGATTTGTCACCTACAATGACCCTTGAGCTAAATTGCAGTCAGATCAGAGTTCTCAAGGTATGAGAGAATCGGCACTTCTAGCAAGTGCCAACCATCTCCAAACTGCAGTAATCAAATGGAAGTGAAACTGTCAACTTGTCCTGCCCCCAGGCAAGGACAAGATTAGACTCCAAGGAAGAATGACATGCTGTTCAGTAAACCGCATTAGTTCAAAGTAGAATTGTCAACTTGTTGGGCTAAAGGGCCTTGTTTATAGGCTTTGTGCCATCTCATCTGTCAATGGATCAACCCCATGACAAAGCAAACTAATCACTCTGCTTGCGCTAACTTTATTTGCACCTTGGTATCAGTCTCCTTTCAATTGTATATTGGTCATCTTACCACTGGTAAGATTAATACCACTTTAACTCCACCAACGAGTTCCTTTCACAACACGCTGGCTAAGACTTGGATTAACTAATGCATGGCTAAGGGCCTCATCTCCTTGTGTCTCTCTCCTTGCAGAGTCATGCAATCAATAACACCTATGGGATCATCTACAGTATCTACTTGCTTCTGGAACACCAGTGGCTAGACCACCTACAGGAACTGACCCAGCACAGGGTGTATCGCCTGGTATCGACTCCCTTCATCCCCAAGATTCTACATCTCATTGGTGAGAGCACCTTTTTTCAAACTGCAGTGCTAAGGGTTTAGGCTTGTTCTTTAAGCTAGAGGTACTTGAATTCCTGAACCAACTGTCACTAGCAGCCTGTGGTCTCTTCATTCCTGGTTGAACGCTGGATCAGGACCCTAGGCCTCTGAGAACACTCTGGCCTGTTTGAGCATCTGAGGCTGGGGAAAAAATGATTTGGTGTATCAAAAGCTGACCCCAGTTGTCAGTATTGATTTAAAAACTGACTAAATAGCATCCTTGTGCTGATGGGGTTGGGCCCATCTTTATCTTCACCCCTTTGCCCCAACAGCCTGCTGCTCCAGCATAGCTGCCTCCTAATGGAACACTTGTCCCTCCAAGTTCAGGTTGTTTGAACAAATTGAATGAATACTTAATGGCATGCATGACTGATATTCAGTATTCTTTCTAGATACTGACGCTACTCATCCTAAGCAACACTTCAACATCTCAGTGGGGCCATTCCTTCCTGATGTGGAGTTGGTGTCCATTACAGTGGCAGGCAAGAATCTCTCTGTCAATGACATGAAGAAACATGGCTACAACATTTACCCAACCTATTATCCTAACGATACCATGGACTTCATTGTAGTGGCAGATGTTGGGGCCCCATTCATAAAACAGCAGGTATCTTCCAATGTCCATGTTCTTACAGCATATCAAAAATCATGGTTCTTGCTTTTTCTCCAACTTTGATACAATCCTTTTTCATCACACTTTTTTTACTGCAGTAAAGTTGCATGGTACAGCACCCCAACATAACCTTACCTCAACTGAAATCAAGACCCCATGCACAAACTCCACATGGACAGTTGCATGAGGCTTGGATCCAATCTGCTTCTGAGGTAGCAGTGCTAGTCCCCTGAGTTACCATGCTACCCCCCGACTTAAAACTTTATGGGAAACTAAGCTGCTTGCTGAGATGTTTGGCTCGTAGCCCAGGGTGAGCTACATTTGAAGGATGGCCTCCATCTCATACTATATCCTGCACTAACTTTCAACTCCTAGTTAAAACAACCCTGCCACACCCAAGCTCCAATATCTCCATTCTATTCCAGATGCAGTAAAATACAATTATCTCTTTTCTAGATCTTCAGACTAATCTTCCTTTGACCTGTGCTTGTCAACTGTCTAGCAGACTTGGACATGTCCCTAAATCCACCTCCATTTAAGGCCCCAACTCTGATCCTTGTGGCACTAACTACCACTGTCCAAGTGAACAAACCTTTTCTGGCCCTCCTAACACCTGACCAGCTGCATGCAGCTGGTCATCAGCCAACTAAGTTAACATTTCATTTAATCTTTCTAGATCACCAGTATATTCTCTCTCTGCCCCATTCTTTATCCAGAGCACACATCTCCAACAGCAACTGATCAAATGTGATTTTTTTTTCCTTCAACATTGGCCTGTTTTATCTTTCCACCCTGCCATAGGTCTAAGATTCTAACACTAGTCCTGTATTAACATTCCTTCTAGTACCTGTATGATGACATCAGAAGATATACAATGAACATGACATTGAACTTTGCTACAATACCAGACAATGTTACCTTTGCAACACCAGTGGTAATAACAGTTGATGTGCATGATGTTGGTGAGTATTGTTACTCCCTCACTTTATACCATAGACTGAGTTTTCCCAAGGTCCTGGTTACAAATACAATACAATGAACAATCTCCAGGACTCTGATACTGGCTGATCAGTCACCTCCCTATCTCCAGAATGTGGGTCGCTTCCCTATTTAGCTCTAGCTTGGTCAAAGCTCTACTGCAGGGAAACAGCAAGTAGAAGCTGATTTAAACCACAATACCCCATGTATCATCCACTTCCCCTCTCATCTAAATGGATTAGATCCTTGTCTACTTAGTCAGTGTCTTTGGTCATGACTATTCCCACAATTAATCCCTAAAACCAAACCTAATTCCAATATCAGGTTCAAGTCAATAGCAAATTCTTCCAATTCAGTATTGGAGCAATGACAGAACAATCCCCGATCTTGCAGGTTCTGGCTGAGTTAGTAATATTTGCTAGTCTGTAGCACAGCTGAACTCCAGATTCCAATCCTGGCTGAAGTTTACCTCTAATCTGTCCTAGTTCAGTGAATTTAAACTATTGTTTGGCACCCTCCTGGCTTCCTTCCAAGAAGGAATTCTACCAGCCCTTGCCCAGCTCCAGACCCATGGCAACAAGCCAACTGTTCAACTGCCCAATAAGCAGATTATTGCAACTGACAAACATCCTCCATCATCCTGATAACATTCTAGTATCTTATCTCTTTCAGTGCTGCCAGTCATGAAGGGACACTGTCTTAATGATACCCTCTACCTGCTCCTGCAACATGGTGATCTGGATCACTACTGGCTTCCTTATGTAGCTGATGAGCCCCTGACCTATGAGCTCGCTCAGAGCTATGGTTACATGGCCTTGGAGAATGGTACACACTTCTCCTTGGAAGTCCCCTTCCATTCTCCGGGAGTTGTCTACGAGGTAATCTAATGCTTCCATTTCGAGTTACCTATGCTGGCATGGCTGTCACTGGTACCAGTTTCTGTCTAATTCTCTCTCAACTGTGCTCGCCCTGCAGGAAGTCTCTCTGCACGAATTGCAAGCCAGGATTTCCTTCAGTCTGAAGGACAACCAGACACTGAAGGTCTACAGCAGTTTCATAGTCCAATGTAACTTCTCCATCCCTGAGAAGGAAGTGCTGGGTAAGTTGGCTGAGCTTTGGGGGAGCTTACAGGAGGTCACTCAGCCTCTTGGCTAAACTAAAAGCTGATGCCATCAGACTGAAAGCTGCCTCTATTGTGGCTTGCAGGATGTTGCTGTAATGTTAGACTTGTCCAATTTAGATTCCTACAAAAATGTTGGTAACATGAAGGGTCTGGTTTAACTTCATCCAAACAAATTGGATATAAACATATCAGGGGGGTGTGAAAACACCTAGTCTCTGTCTATTAGTCCGGTCTGTTACTTGACTGACTCCAACTTGTCAATCTGGTGTTTTGCAGTGTGTTTCCAGAATGGTACTGTGGCCATCACCGTCAAGCCATCAGTCACCCTCCCAGAGATTGATCTCTCTAAGCTTGTGCTGAAAGATCCCAAATGTGGACCCAAAGAACACAATGCAATGAAGGCACTCTTTGTGTTTGATATCAACTCCTGTGGAACCATTGGAAGGGTAAATAATAAGCCAGCTTTTGTCCTCATCAAGGCAGCTATGACTGAATAGCCAGAAGGCCTCCAACCCTAAAATGGAGCCCATCCTATTCATAAGTGGCTCATTGAAGAGTCCACTGCTTTTTATGCAGTGGAAAAATTAAATGCTACACTCGGGACTAAAATTCAGTCCCAGAGGATCATGGGTTGGTCAAGGCAGCCATCTTACACGAGATCATGGCACCATGCCTTGAGTGAAGTCACTGGCAGAACTTGTGGCAAACTTGCTTTAACTGGGAAGTGAACCCACAGTTAACTGGATAGTAACACTAACTGACCCAAGCTTGGATTCTTTATCTAGAGGCCTAGATAAAGCAAGAAGTTATACTTTTCTGGAGCACTTCTAGTCCAGTGCTCCTTTTAATAGTTGCACCTTGACAATTGAGTCACTCCTAGTGTTATTTCTATTCAGCACTTGCTCCTTCACCTTGGCTCAGTCACAGCTGTCTGCTTTTCCCTCCCGGTTATGTAGCTTTGTCATTGTGGTAGTGATACTTTATTTAAAATTCACTCCCCAGCCCCCACCAACTTTCAACCAAACCTGCCTGAATCCCATGAGTCCCCTCATTTCTAATGCGCACTCTGCAATGTGTATGTTTGCTCTGACTTAACTTCTTTGGTCTCTTTACCAGATCACAAATGACTTTCTCATCTATGAGAATGAGATCTCTTACCTGAGAGAAGCCATCCCAATTGACATCCCCATAATAACCAGAGATCCTGACTACAGGTAGGATTCCTGACAACCTGAGCTGCCCTTGTCTGGGGTGCGCTTCCTCCATTTTAAAATGGGGGCACAGACTAGTGATGTAACAGCTAAAGCATCTCCTCCAGAAGGAGGATAACAGCATCTCTCATCTCTCTAGGTTGACTATTCTGTGTCGCTACCCAATCAATGAGACTCTGACCATCCAAGCACGGTTTGGCCATATCCCCATGGGATTCCAACTGCCTGATAGTGTGTCACTGGTCAGACAGACACTGAAGAGTAAGCAATGATCTCTCTCCAATTTAATTTGGGTTTGAACACGTACAGATCCAATGACACGGTTTTTTCCCTTTTTCAGCTGAAGAGAGGAATGGTCTGAATCTGCATGCAAGGCTGGCACGAGGTATTTGTACAAAATGTCAATGCAATCACTAACCTTCCCTTGTATCTCCATATAATACTAAATGGAGTAAGTTCAGCTGCTCATGATCGGTTTCATAGGAGTAGGCCGCTTGGCCTGAGCCACCACTAAAGAACCTGGCTGATCTAACTATCTCAGCTCCTCCTCCTACTTGCATTACCTCCATAGCTCTTCCCCTGCCAGGCAAAAACTCAACTGTCTGAATGGATTTTAGTGAAGCTGCCTTTCCTTGGGTGGAGAATTCCATGGACTGCCTTTCCCAACAAGTAGTCCATTCCTAAACCTACACCTCCATCTTGAGGCAAAGTCTCCTCCTCATTGCCCACTAGCAGAAACCACTCACCTGCCCCTCATCCCTTAACTTTCTAGATTCCCCCCCCCCCCCCCCGATTGATTCTCAGTACAATCCCAGGTGGCTCCATCTCCCTTCTCAGGGGTAAACCCCCCCCCCCTCATTCTCAAGTCAACCTAGTGAACCTCATTGACTTTGGAGGCAGTACCAATATCCTTGGTCAGGTCAAGACCAGAATTGCATGCTGTTCTTGGTGTGGCCTCACCAACACCTTGTACAACTGCAGCAAAATGATACTCTTCAATCCCTCTAGAAACAAGTCAATATTACTGTCACAGCTGTCTGTAATGGATTCTAGGCCCACCTTGATCCCAGTAGGTCTCCATTTGCCCTTGAAGGTGTATTTCAGACCACTCCTGACTTCCATGATCTCTTCTTGCCAGACTTGTCCTACACTACCTTCTACAAGGATGAAGACTACCCAGTGCCTGTCCACTTGAATCAACCACTCTATTTTGAGATTGAGCTATATAACCAGGATCCCAATGTTGAATTGTTCTTGGAAAACTGCTGGGCCACTCCATCTGAGGAGCTGGCTGGACAGCCACAGTGGGATATCATTGTGGATGGGTAAGTGATCAACACTAATCAGTTAAAACTGGCTATTCCCAAACTCTTGTTGGGGACCAAATACCTTACTTTAAGGCAGCCCTTGGCTTAAAAGTAGTGTGCAGTGCTGTGTTCCACATGTAGAATTGGATTAATCAAATTACATTATTTCAAGAAAAAGGACTAGTTTTTTGCTTAAAGGAACTAAATTCAATTGGGGGACCCAACAGAAATGGGTACTATTATACTGTTCCAATATAACATCCCAAACCAATCAGGAAAATGTCTCTAATCCAACAGAGCTCCATCTTTAATGGAGCATTTTAACCCTCCACTAAAGCTAAACCTAAATTAAAACTCAATCCTGGACTGGAGCTGGCTGCACTCATCCAAGTGGTTTGTTTCAAATTGGCAAGTGCAATGGCTTCCTGCAAACAGCACAGGTCCTCAGTAACCTGTCTCCAGGACAACTCTTAACCCTTCAGATGGTCAGTAGCATGCTGTTAAAGAACTAACCAGAATGTGACCTAATTTAAACTGGCCAACACAGAAGTGGTCATAAACTGATCACCTCTTAAGCAGAGCTTTTTAAAAATGGGATGTGGGGCTACTCTCTAACCTGAACTGATTTTTGGTCCATCTCTTAAACAGCCCTGAAATCTAACTCCCTTAAACTTAATGGGTCATTTTCTCCAAGGTAACACCACTCCATAAGGTTGACCTATCTTCAAATGTGAAGAACCACCCCTGATCTGCTCATGAGGCTTCAGAACGATAAACTTGGCCTCCAACCAACCAGATCCACTCTGGTCATCCAGCACTAACAGACCCTTGTTCAGCATGAACTGGTTGGACCATAAACTAAACCAATCCCACCTGTTTGATCCTAGCCCACATACCTCAAACCTTCTCCAGATTAACTTGACCTTTTAATCCTCTTCCCAATCCTCCTGACTCCATGGCTGTCTGGTAAAGGACTCCTTCATTTGGGGTGAAGGTATTTTTAGTTTTCATCTTGCACTCAGATTTACTTTCCCCTCTAGCTGTGCAAACCACATGGAGACCTACACCAGTACCTTTCACCCTGTCCTTACTAAGGATGTGGAGAACCCTTTCTCTCTGAAGAGGTTTGAAGTCAAGACCCTTGTCTCCAATAACTCTGGTGGATTGGAGGGTCTGGTAAGCATTAGACCAGTCAGCTAAGCTACTGAGGTGTAGTTGACTTAGTCAATGACCTCTCTCTCTCCTCCTTACTTCCTGCTAGGTGTATTTCCACTGCAATGTAGCAATTTGTGACTTGAGCAATCCAGATTCCCTTTGTAGAAGGACATGTTCTCCTAGCAAGAGAGGAGGTAAGCTACCAGATATCAACTAGCAACTGAATTGCTATATTTGGAATGTATTGAGGTGATTTTGCAATGTCTTCACACATGGAGTCAGTGCTTGAATAGAAATGGGTAATGCCATAGTACTTAGTCCCTCCTGAATGGGCACTCAAGATGGCAGCATGGCACCAGCTTCCATCCTGATAGCAGGCAGTGATGTACTTGACTCTGGGGGTGGCTCAGTGGCGAGCACTGCCTCACAGCACCAGGTTCCATTCCAGTCCCTGGGTAAACTCCAGATGCCATTCTCCCCATGGCTTTCCTCCCACAGTCCAAAGGTGTGTAGGTTAGGGTGAATTGGCCTTGCTAAATTGCCCATAGTGTTACCTGCCATAGTCAGGGAAATGGGTCTGGGTGGGGTACTCTTCAGAGGGTTGGTGTGGACTGGTTGGGCCAAAGGGCCTGTTTCCACACTAGCAGGAATCTAATCATTCTATCCAGAGCCTGGATAGATGTCAGGTAGGAGTCTGCCCTGCATGTCATGGGATTTTCCCAAACACTTAGAACATCTGGTTTGGCTGTATCCAGGATCTGGACCATTGATCACTCCCTCATAGTTCAGTCAAATGGATCCTTCCTGGGTTTTTAAGGTAACATCTGGATGGTATTAGCTGCTCATATTCAAGATTTCCTAACTTGGGTCACTTCTCTCTCTCACCCAGGCCACACGATCACTCACTCAACTAGAGAGTTCCATGGTGCTGTATCCTCTGGGCCTATCAACATCCTGACTCGAGTGAGCCAGTCTCCAAATGAGACCACTGGTAAGTGAGAAGCATGCTCCACTAGCAAAGTCAGTACAACTTCCACTTCAATTCAGCAGGTCAATAACTCTTAGTAAAGCCCATTTGGAGGAGGGTTTAAACTAAGATACTAGTGGCTTTAGCTGATGCCTTGCTATTTGGGAGGGTTCTATGAAACTCGCTCCTAGCAAGATTTGAGTCCACTTCCTGGAGAGGAGTGGAATTTCTGAACCCTGTCACCCTTCCTGAAGATGTTGTTTTTTTTCTCTCCCCAGGAGCCCACTGGAAGCTGTCACGGGTAGTGTTACTAGCTGTTGGTATTGCTGTAGTCAGCAGCCTCCTGCTTCTAGCTGTGATTTATCTTGTAAAATCAAGATGCTACTGAACATTTGAATAAACAGAACAAACTCCACCTGCAACTTGTTTTCTTTGTAAGAGCATTCTGCACCATTTTCATTGGCTTCAGGCTATTTGGGAAGTCGAATCCTTCAATGTGATACTGTAGCCACACTAAGCTAGTGGGCTAATGCACTAGGTTAAACCTTCATTGCATCCATACATTCTAATGGGTTAGTGTGGAGACTTTAAATTGGGGCAAGCAAAGATTCAGGCAGATCCAACAGATTGACCCAGAAAGGTTAATAGTTAGACTCTGACTGATGGAAACAACTTGGCAGAATGGCCAAATATCCTCCTTTAAACTGTTCCCTCCAGACTGCCTGCATTCACAAATGGGTTGTGGGTGTCACTGGCAAGGCTAGCCACTTCCTACTTGGGAGGCAGTTAAATAACTGTTCTACAGTAGACTGGCATAGTCCTTACAAGGTAAGGGCAGCTGTAGCTTTCTGAAGCACTCAGTTACCACTATGCTAGCCTCTAATACCAGATTTTTTTAAATGTACAAGTAGTTCTAGAACACTAGTCATTGGTTCTAGATTACTGCTTCACCCCCCCCCCCCCCCCCCCACCCCACCTCCTTCATTCCAGTATGAGTGCCCACACTGGAATATTGTGCAATTCTGGTCTTTTCATATTAGAAACATGTTCTGACACTTAAGGGTACAGACTAAGTATGTTGCCCAGGTTGAAGGACTTCAGCTACAAAGGTTGAACAGGTTGGGGCTATCCCCCAGAGTCTGAGGGGTGACCTTAAGGTCACAAAATGACTGGCATGGATTGGGTAAATACCCAAGGGAATCTTCCCTGGGGTGGGAGTCCAGAACTAGAAGGTGTAGGGCTCATCTTTTCCCTCACCCTAAATCTAAGGGGCAACTTTTTTCTCTATGGAATGAGCTGCCAGAGAAAGTGGAGGTTTGTACAATTACTACCTCTAAAACCCATCTAGATGAGTATATGAATAGGAAGGGTATGGGTCAAGTGCTAGCAAAGGGAATAGGTTGGGTCATCTGGCATGGATTAAAGGCTGTTTCAGCTGTAGACCTCTACTGTAAGTCCCACCAGACTTAAAATATCTGTTTAAAGCAATTAAACAAAACTGACTACTGCTCCAGACTGCTAAGAACATGCATCCTGTTAGTGCTGACTTCAACTCTGGCACCCATCCTGACATTGGCATCTTGGACCAGATGTCCATTCATTCCAAATCTGTCCTATCCTCTTGACCCAGAACCAAAAACAATACAGAACAGGCACTTCATCCTCCCAAGCCCTCTTTGCTACCAGTAGGTACAGTCGGTCATTGGTCCTTGCCCATCAGGTTTTGGTGAGCTATCACTTTTCCAAGCATCCAACCATGTTGGCTAGGTATCACTCACCCCAGGCAGTGATCTAATGCAAGGTAGCATCTTGTGGACAGGCTTGGAGATGATTTGGTTCCCGCCCTCCAAGTTGAGGCAGCTGTGGTTAGCACTGCTGCCTCACAGTAGCAGGGACCCAGGTTCAATTCCTGCCTTGTGACTCTGCAAACTCGACAGACACTTTCCCTGTCTGTGTGGGTTTCCTTGCACAGTTAAAGATGTGCAGGTTGAGTGAATTGGTCAACTAAATTTTCCCATAGTCAGGGTTACTCTCTAGGGCCTGTTTCCATACTGCAGGGAATCTAATCCTTATCTGAAAGTTTGCCTGATCTCTCAGGAGCATAGGAATTTGTTTTGCTGCTTAGTACATGTCATGCAATCACTTTCTGGGGGCTATCAAATAGAGATTTGAGCAGATAAAGTTGCTGAACATACAGGCATCTACCAACACCCCTACTTCCCCTTTTGGCCTCAGCCAAAGTGATTGGCCTGCATAACCTTGCAGAAATGTCAGCACTAAACTGTCTGAATACATACAGCTAATCTCTTTAGTTTGGATTGATAACCTCCATTAGGGTCATTCAGTTTGAAGGTATTGTCTTGATTGAAGTTAGTGAGCTGAAGGCCTTTTAATTGAAGTTAGGTACCTAGTGACAGATGGAACAAACTGTTTCAGTGTGCCATTCTTACAAAGGCTCACTGAACTGATACCAATGATCCATTCCTTCCAGTTTTTTCACCAAGTGGCTAACAGTGTGACTATACTGGTCAAGACACTTCCAGTCATATGAGAACAAATTGGTTCAAGTGAGTTAGTCAAGTTGTACAGCACACAGGCCTTTTGGTTCAAACTAGCCTGCAACTAAAAATAGCTGTCTACAAACCCATTTCCTTGTACTTTAAACCTTTTTTGCCTAGGCATTGTTTTTGTCCAAATGCCTTTTTAAATTGTAACACTTGCTCTAGCCACTTCAGGCAGCTTGTCCAGTGTACCACCCTTAAAAGTTACATCTCAGGCTCCTCCTTTATCTAACCATAAACTGATGCCCTCGTCCTCCACTTTCCCCAACCCTGGGGAAAGTATTTAACCCTATCCATCTTATTATCATATGCACTTCCAAGATCCCAATCCCCTCTGTTTCAATTCTAGAGTCCTTGCTTGTCCAACCCTCCCTATTACTCAGACCTGAGTTCCAGCAATATCTTAAATTTCTTCACTCTTTCCAGTTTAATAACCCCCTGTAGCAAGGTGACTAAAATAAAACAATACTCCCAGTGCAACCTTGCCAACATCCTGTATAACTGCATAACTTCCCAACTTTGACCTTCACTCAGGGCACTGTATAAATGTGCCAACACCACCTTCAGTGCCCTGTCTACCTGGGTCGGGTCTCTACTTTGAACTGGGAACCTGAGGGATAGGTCATGAAACAATCATTCATGACACTCCTATCTTTGACTTTCCAAACTGCAAGACCTCACACTTATCTATATTAAATTTAACCTTTACAAGTGCTGCCTATGTGGAACCACTTAGTCTCTATGAAATCCATAGACTACAGCTACTGCCCTCGTCAACCTTCCTAATCCCTTCAAAGAACTTGAACAAATCTGAGTTGTGCTCTCCCACACTCCAAGCTATGCTGACTGATCAAACCCTAGCTTTCCAAATGCATGTCTCCCTTAAGATAGGGAGACAAGATACACCCTCATTTGGAAAGAGGGTTTGATTAGTCAGCATAGCCCTAAGTAACTTCTCTCCCACAGAGGTGCAGCTTACTGGTCTTTAGTTCCTATTGTTGCAGCCCCCCTTGAATAATGGCACAACATTCACCTACCCCCCCCCCCCCAGTCTTCTAGGACCTGTCTCATGGCTATGATGCAAAAATATCAGTCAGAGCCCCCACTGCCTCTGCTCTCAGATATATTGGTCAGGATCAAGAGGTTTTATTTTGCTTTTGTATATTCTAGTACATATCTCACCACCTCTACTGTGATTATGGACTATCCCCAAGATATCATCGCTATGCCAAGTCTTCATCTTTCTCCACAGTGAACAGAGGGAGAATATTCATTGAGAACCTCCTCCATCTCATGGTTTGATCCATATCCACTTGAGTCCTCAAGGGGTCCTATTCTTTTTTTTTTTTCCTTTAATATAGCTAAAGAACATCTTTTGGATCAACCCTAATCTTCTCAGCAAAGGCTCTTTCATGCCCCCTTTACCCCCATGTATACCTCCAGGGTTCCCCTTTTTACCCTCACAGGAGCATGTAGACCTTTGAACTCTGGCAATTTGAAGATCTCCCACTTGCTGGTGTTTTCTTTGCTTGCAAACAGTCAACTCTACACGCTCCTGTCTAATTCCATTAAAATTCACCTTGCCCCAGTTTAGAACTTGAACCTATGGACCAATTTTGTCACTCTAACTGTTAAGATAGAACTGTGGTCACTGGTTCCAAAGTGCTCTCCCACCCACTGTCATCTCCATCACCTTACATGTCCTATTTTCCAGTGCTATGAGGATGTGGGTGTACTTTAAGAGATAAAAGCAGCAGAACTACCAGACACAGTACCAAGTGTTCCCAATAAGGTAACGACGTAACACTGGGTTGAACAATCGATGTAGATTGCTTGGGGACAAATTCTAATTCAGCCAACAAACAATTTAAATTATACCCAAAACATCAAACCCCAAGTTTGAATTGCGTATAGCGATCATGAGCCAATGATATGCTCCAGAGCATCGGATTGTAAGAGAAAAATTGGACAGTTGAGAGGAGACCTGCCATAACCTAGCATGTAAACTGACTGAAAAATAGTTCTCAAGGCACCTTAAGATCAATCTGTAAAGCAGAAATTCCTAAACACGAGAAGACAGGATGATCTGAAGATTAGAACCAATAGCTGTCTGGTTTTGAGATAGTATTGTTTTATAAATATTAAGTTTTATTGAACTAGTAGTATAGAAGGGAATGTATAGATATTAAAAATTGTAAATAGTGATTAGTTATTCACTACTTTATTTCAAGTTCATTTTTACTTTAAATAGTTCTTGACCACTTGATTTTTACGGATTGCTGCGTGTGATAATTTAAAAACCAGCAACACCAAGGTTTAAGCAGGAGAGTTTACCCTGTGTCGTCACACCAAGAATAGGTCAAGTTTTGCCCCTTCCCAAGTAGGACCTTCTATATACTGCTTGAGGAAACTTTCCTGAATGTAGTTAACAAATTCTACCTCCTCTCAGCCCCTCACGCTATGGCAGTCCCAGTCTAGTTAGGAAAATTAAAATCCCCTACAAAGGCAACCCTATTGCTCCTGCAAGTCTCCCCAATCTCCCTGCGTATTTGTTCCTCTAATGCCTGTTGACTATTTAGGGGCCTGTTGTACAACCCCAATGACATCACCATCCCCTTTAGCTCCACCCACAAAGCCTCATTGGATGACTGTTCAGTTATTTCGCCTCATTACCACTGTGATACTCGCCTTAAAGATGCAACCACCTCCTTCCACCACCCCTAAATTGCCTAAAGCGCCTGTACCCTGGCACATTTATGCTGTCAGTCCTGTCCCTCCCTTAGCCATATTTCTGTAATGGCTATAATCCCAGTCCCACGTACCTATCCATGCCCTGAGTTCATCTGCCCAACCTGTCAGCCCTCTCACGTTGAAATAGTGTGCGATTTAATCCAACAGGCATTGTTTTGCTCCTTGTCGTGTTCAGTCTGACCTGCCTCTTCATTTTACTATTTCTGATTACTGTCTCCCCTTCCCGACTCGCACTTGCCTCCCTACTGTTGAGGATCCCACCTCCCTGCCAGTCTAGTTTAAACCCTCCCTTGTAGCACTCTCAAAGCTGGCCATCAGGATATTGGTACCCTTCCAATTCAGATGCAAGGAGTACAAGGTTACAGACTCTTTACTGGGACCTGTGGTCTTGACAGTATTGACCACTTCACTTCCTTGATTACTAAACTGGTAGCCATCTATTCAGCCTAGTTTTTTTTCTAATGCTGAGATTGTCGTCATGCGTGCAACAGTGGTTAGCACTGCTGCCTCACAGCGCCATTGACCCGGGTTCAATTCCCGCCTCAGGAGACTCTGCAAACTCCACACAGTCATTCGTTCATTCGCCCCGTGTCTGCATGGGTTTCCTCTGGGTGCTCCGGTTTCCTCCCACAGTCCAAAGATGTGCAGGTTAGGGTGAATCAGGCAATTTAGCATGGCCATAGTGTTGGGTGAAGGGGTAAATGTAGAGGAATGGGTCTGGGTGGGTTGCTCTTCGGAGGGACGGTGTGGACTTGTTGGGTCGAAGGGCCTGTTTCCACACTAAGTAATCTGATCGTGGTGATCAATGAAGCCTCTACCTTCAGTGATTTTGTTCCACGCTGCATGAGGTTGGATTGCAGAGCTTGGGTCTGGGTTTAGTCCGCTGTTCGTAATGTTCTAACACGTCCAACACCCCCTCTACTGTGACATGGGCTGTCCCCAAGGTATCACCACTAACTTCCCCCAAGTCTTAATGTCTTTCTCCACAGTAAACATGGGCCGTGTGGGTGGCACAGTGGTTAGCACTGCTGCCTCGCAGCGCCAGAGACCCAGGTTCAATTCCAGCCTCGGGCGACTGACTGGAGTTTGCACATTCTCCCTGTGTCTGCGTGGGTTTCCTCCGGGTGCTCCGGTTTCCTCCCACCATCCAAAGATGTGCAGGGTCAGGTGAATTGGCCGTGCTAAATTGCCCGTAGTGTTAGGTAAGGGGTAAATGTAGGGGTATGGGTGGGTTACGCTTCGGCGGGTCAGTGTGGACTTGTTGGGCCGAAGGGCCTGTTTCCACACTAAGTAATCTAATCTTAAAAAATATTCATTGACCCCTCATTTGCAGTGCGACACAGATATGATCCTTGAGGGGTCCTATCCTGTCTCTGTATTCTTTTTACTTTAATATATGTTTTAAAAAAAAAAACCCTCTGGAGCTTAACTTCCATCTTGCCATGTAAGTATTGCAGCTTGACATTCCTAAAGTGAGGTTGTGCTTAATGCTGTTCCTGGTGTATCTTCCTGCATTCTCCTCTTCAATTGGGATTGTTTTTTTTTCTCCCATTACCATTAAGCTGGAGGGTATATACCAGAGAGGTTGCAGATCAGAGTAAGATTCTGCTGCTGTTGGGGCACTGTGGGCCATCATTGCTCAGCCTTGAGGAAGTGGATCTGTTTTGAAGGCTATCCCAGTACCAGCCAACACAACAGAGGGGCTCTTCCATGTGAAGATTGGATTTCACCTACTTGTGAGCGGCACAGTAGCTCAGTGGTTAGCACTGCTGCCTCATAGCACCAGGGACCCAGGTTCAATTCCAGTCTCGGGCGACTGACCTGGAGTTTGCACATTCTCCTCGTGTCTGCGTGGGTTTCCTCCGGGTGCTCCGGTTTCCTCCCACAATCCAAAGATGTGTAGGTTAGGGTGGATTGGCCGTGCTAAATTACCCCATTAGTGTTAAGGGGTTTGTAGGTTAGGGTGGATTAGTCAGGGGTAAATGTAGAGTAATAGGGGAATGGGTTTGGGTGGGATGCTGTTCAGCGGGTCAGTGTGGACTTGTTGGGCCGAAGGGCTTGTTTCCACACTGTAGGAATCTAGGACTATGTAGGTGCTGGATTTTGACCAATGTAGACTCAATGGCCTCGAGGACCTTTGTCAGTGCTGGAGATCTGACCTCCCCCTGTAACCAGGGTAGCTTAACTTCAAGTAGGTCGTGGTGTCTGAGTCACTTTAGTGTCAATTTTAAGAGACCCACAGCTAATTCCAGTTTTAAATTAATATTCTCCTACTCGTACCCAGTTGACCTTCAGTTTCAGTACAAGGGAATCGGAAAACGTTTTGCACTTGTTTAAATATTTATACTCACTTTTAATGTTTAATGTGAATCCGAATCTCATGAGGGCTCCTCCAGTACTTGAAGTCCCAGTAGGTACAGATGGCTGAAGGTCATGTTGCACCGGTCCTTCAAGCTGGCAACTGTACAATAAGGGTGTTCCGAGACTTGGGCCAATTTTCGGGTAACCTCTCGCTGCTTCCAGAGGAACAGGCGGAAGTCCATATGAGCCAGGCTTGTTAACCTGTAGTCTGACTGTGGTGTTACCACCAGGTTAGATTGCTTTGGAAACGCCCCCAGAACCAGAAGGGTTAACATTTAGCTTTCCAAAGGCTGGAAGCTCCCCCACTGGGGCCTATTCAGGAGTCTGTATGTATCAGTTTCTATTTCATTCAGGGCTGTGATTCCTCAAGAGATGTTCAACGTTTAGCACTTGCGTGTAGCAAGGTTTGATGGATGTTATTAACCCAAGAATGGGAGGTATGTGCTCTGCTACAAAGAGAACAAAGAACAATTTACAGCCCAGGAACAGGCCCTTCGGCCCACTAAGCCTGAGCTGATCCAAATCTACTGTCTAAACCTATCACCCAATTCCTAAGGATCTGTATCCCTCTGCTCCCCACCTCCTCATGCATCTGTCCAGATGCATCTTAAATGAATCTACCGTGCCTGCCTCTACCATCTCTGCTGTCAATGCATTCCAGATGCCCACCACCCTCTGTGTAAACTACTTGCTATGTGTATCCCCCTTAAACTTTTCATCTCTCGGCTTGAAAGTGTGACCTCTTGTTGTTGAATCCTTCACCCTGGGGGGAAAAGCTTATTTCTATCCACCCTGTCTATGTCCATCGCGATTTTGTAACCCTCAGTCAGGTTCCCCCCTCAATCTCCTTTTTTCTAATGAAAACAATCCTAACGGGGCAGCATGGTGGCACAGTGGTTAGTACTGCTGCCTCTCAGCTCCAGAGTACCGGGTTCAATTCCCGACTCAGGTGACTGACTGACTGTGTGGAGTTTGCACATTCTCCCCGTGTCTGCGTGGGTTTCCTCCCACAGTCCAAAGATGTGCAGGTCAGGTGAATTGGCCATGCTAAATTGCCCGTAGTGTTAAGTGAAGGGGTAAATGTACAGGAATGGGTGGGTTACACTTCGGCGGGTCGGTGTGGACTTGTTGGGCCGAAGGGCCTGTTTCCACACTATGTAATCTAATATACTCAACCTCACTTCATAGCTAGCACCTTCCATACCAGGCAACATCCTCGTAAACCTTCTCTGCACATTCTCCAAAGCATCCACATCCTTTTGGTAATGTGGTGACCAGAACTAAATCCCACAGCATTCTAAATGGGGCCGAACCAATGTCGTGTACAATTTTAACATGACCTGCCAGCTCTTATACTCAATACCCCGTCCGATGAAGGCAAGCATATCATACGCCTTCTTGACCACTCTATCCACCTGTGCAGCCACCTTCAGGGTACAATGGACGTGAACTCCCAGACCTCTCTGCTCATCAGCTTTTCCCAAGGCTCTTCTGTTTACAGTATCGTTCGCTCTAGAATTAGACTTCCCAAAATGCATCACCTCACATTTGTCAGGATTGAACTCCATCTGCCACTTCTCTGCCCAACTCTCCAGCCTATCTATATTCTCCTGTATTCTCTGACAGTCCCCTACACTTTCTGCTACCAATCTTCATGTCATCTGTAAACTTGATCAGACCAACAATGCCCTCTGCCAGATCATTGATGTATATCACATACAACGGTGGCCCCAACACTGACCCCTGTGGAACACCACTGGTCACCTTTCTCCATTTCGAGACACTCCCTTCAACTACTACTCCCTGTCTTCTGTTGCTCAACCAGTTCTTTATCCACCGAGCTAGAACACCCTGCACACCATGTGACTTCACTTTCTCCATTAGTCTACAATGGGGAACCTTATCAAACACCTTACTAAAGTCCATGTATATGACATCAACAGCCCTTCCTTCATCTATCAACTTGGTCACTTCCTCAAAGAGCTCTAAGTTGGTAAGGCAGGATCTCCCCCGCACAAAGCCATGTTGCCTATCACTGATAAGCCCATTCTTTTCCAAATATAAATAAATCCTATCCCTCAGTACCTTCTCCAGCAACTTTCCCACCACCGACGTCAGGCTCACTGGTCTGTAGTTACCTGCAGCCTCCGCGATCGCTGCCAAATGACGTCACCTCCGCCCCCACCGACCTCGCAGCCTCCGCAATCGCCGCCAAAACAACCGCCTCCGCGACCGCCGCTCAGACAACCGCCTCCGCGATCGCCATGAAGACAATCGCCGGCAGATTCGCGACCTCCGCGGCTATGGGGAATAACTCTGTCTCTGCGGTTGCCGCAGCCACTTCCGCCCCCACTGACGTCACTGAACTACAGGCCCACAACGCCGCATGTGTCTCCGCCCCCACGCCGATCTCCACACCTAACCCCGCCCCCCCGGCGAGTTCCCTCACCTCGCCTAACCCCGCCCCTTCGCCGATCTCCGACTTCATGCCTAACCCCGCCCCCACGCCCATCTCCGTCACCACGTCTAACCCCGCCCCTTTGCCTATCTCCATCACCACGCCCGACCCCGCCCCCACGCCGATCTCCGTCCCCGCCCCCAGACCTAACCCCGCCCCCACACTCAGCACCAGCCCCACACCAGGTCCTAGCTCCCACCCTGCCGTGTTTTCACCATCCCTCCAGACCGACCCCTCTCTGAGGATGAAAGATCAGTCCTCAGCAGAGGCCTCACCTTCATTCCCCTACGGTCCCGGATTGATGAATTCAACACGCGGCGTGACATCGAACAATTCTTCCGCCGCCTTCGCCTCCACGCCCACTTCTTTAACCAAGACTCCCGCCCACCCTCTGACGACCCCTTCTCCCACCTCCAACACACCCCATCCACCTGGACACCCCGTGCTGGCCTCCTACCTGCCCTCGATCTCTGCATAGCCAACTGCCGCCGCGATATTAACCGCCACCTGAACTCCCCCACCCCTCTCACCCATTCCAACCTCTCACCCTCGGAACGCGCAGCCCTCCACTCCCTCCGTTCCAACCCCAACCTCACTATCAAACCAGCTGACAAGGGAGGCGCAGTAGTAGTTTGGCGCACCGACCTCTACACCGCTGAGGCCAAACGCCAGCTCGCAGATACCTCCTCCTACTGCCCCCTTGACCATGACCCCACCCCCCACCACCAAACCATCATCTCCCAGACCATCCATAACCTCATCACCTCAGGGGACCTCCCATCCACCGCCTCCAACCTCATAGTCCCACAACCCCACACCACCCGTTTCTACCTCCTACCCAAAATCCACAAACCAGACTGCCCCGGCCGACCCATTGTCTCAGCCTGCTCCTGCCCCACCAAACTCATCTCCGCATACCTTGACACCGTCCTGTCCCCCTTAGTCCAAGAACTCCCCACCTACGTTCGGGACACCACCCACGCCCTCCACCTGCTCCATGATTTTCGCTTCCCCGGTCCCCAACGCCTTATCTTCACCATGGACATCCAGTCCCTGTACACCTCCATCCCCCATCACGAAGGACTCAAAGCCCTCCGCTTCTTCCTTTCCCGCCGTACCGACCAGTACCCTTCCACTGACACCCTCCTTCGACTGACTGAACTGGTCCTCACCCTGAACAACTTCTCTTTCCAATCCTCCCACTTCCTCCAAACGAAAGGAGTAGCCATGGGCACCCGCATGGGCCCCAGCTATGCCTGCCTCTTCGTAGGATATGTGGAACAATCCATCTTCCGCAACTACACTGGCCCCACCCCCCACCTTTTCCTCCGCTACATCGATGACTGTATCGGCACCGCCTCGTGCTCCCACGAGGAGGTTGAACAGTTCATCCACTTCACCAACACCTTCCACCCCAACCTCAAATTCACCTGGACAGTCTCAGATTCCTCCCTCCCCTTCCTAGACCTTTCTGTTTCTATCTCAGGCGACCGAATCAACACGGACATCTACTACAAACCGACCGACTCCCACAGCTACCTGGACTACACCTCCTCCCATCCTGCCCCCTGCAAAAACGCCATCCCATTCTCCCAATTCCTTCGACTCCGCCGCATCTGCTCCCAGGAGGATCAGTTCCAAAAACGCACATCCCAGATGGCCTCCTTCTTCAAGGACCGCAATTTCCCCCCCCGACGTGATCGACGATGCCCTCCACCGCATCTCTTCCACTTCCCGATCCTCCGCCCTTGAACCCCGCCCCTCCAACCGCCACCAGGACAGAACCCCACTGGTCCTCACCTACCACCCCACTAACCTCCATGTACAGCGCATCATCCGCCGTCATTTCCGCCACCTCCAAACGGACCCCACCACCAAGGATATATTTCCCTCCCCTCCCCTATCAGCATTCCATAAAGACCACTCCCTCCGTGACTCCCTCGTCAGATCCACACCCCCCACCAACCCAACCTCCACTCCCGGCACCTTCCCCTGCAACCGCAGGAGGTGCAAGACTTGCGCCCACACCTCCCCTCTCACCTCCCTCCAAGGCCCCAAAGGAAACTTCCATATCCGCCACAGATTCACCTGTACCTCCACACATATCATCTATTGCATCCTCTGTACCCGATGTGGCATCCTCTATATTGGGGAGACAGGCCGCCTACTTGCGGAGCGTTTCAGAGAACACCTCTGGGACACCCGGACCAACCAACCCAACCACCCTGTAGCTCAACATTTCAATTCCCCCTCCCACTCCACCAAGGATATGCAGGTCTTTGGACTCCTCCATCGTCAGACCACAGCGAAACGACGGTTGGAGGAAGAACGCCTCATCTTCCGGCTAGGAACCCTCCAACCACAAGGGATGAACTTGGATTTCACCAGTTTCCTCATTTCCCCTCCCCCCACCCTGTCTCAGTCAAATCCATCAAATTCAGCACCGCCTCCCTAACCTGCAATCTTCTTCCCGACCTCTCCGCCCCCACCCCAATCTGTCCTATCACCCTCACCTTGACCTTTTTCCACCTATCACATTTCCGACGCCCCTCCCCCAAGTCCCTCCTCCCTATCTTTTATCTTAGCCTGCTGGACAAACTTTCCTCATTCCTGAAGAAGGGCTAATGCCCGAAACGTCGATTCTCCTGTTCCCTAGATGCTGCCTGACCTGCTGCGCTTCTCCAGCAACACATTTCCATCAGTTACCTGGAATATCCCTACTACCCTTCTTGTACAGGGGGACAACATTAGTAACTCTCCAGTCCTCCGGCACCTCACCTGTATTTAAGGATGCTACAAAGATATCTGTCAGGGCCCCAGCTATTTCCTCTCTCGCCTCCCTCAGCAACCTGGGATAGATCCCATCCGGTCCTGGGGATTTGTCCACCTTAATATCCTTTAACCTACCCAACACATCTTCTCCCCCTTATGTCAACGTGATCCAGAGTAAACAAACTTCTATCTCTAATCTCAGCATTCGTCACCTATTGTTCCTCAGTGAACACTTCGAGGAGAAAGTGAGGGCTGCAGATGCTGGAGATCAGAGCTGAAAATGTGTTGTTGGAAAAGCACAGCAGGTCAGGCAGCATCCAGGGAACAGGAGAATCGACGTTTTGGGTATTCCTGAAGAAGGGCTTATGCCCGAAACGTCAATTCTCCTGTTCCTTGGATGCTGCCTGACCTGCTGCGCTTTTCCAGCAACACATTTTCACCTCTGTGAACACTGTAAAGTAACCATTGAGAATCATTGGGCAGCACCGTGACACAGTGGTTAGCACTGCTGCCTCACAGCGCCAGAGACCTGGGTTCAATTCCTGCCTTGAGCAACTGACTGGAGTTTGCGCATTCTCCCCGTGTCTGCGTGAGTTCCCTCCGGATGCTCCGGTTTTCTCCCTGATCCAAAGATGTGCAGGTCAGGGTGAATTGGCCATGCTAAATTGCCCGTAGTGTTAGGTGAAGGGGTAAATGTTGAGGAATGGGTCTGGCTGGGTTGCTCTTCGGAGGCGCGGTGTGGACTTGTTGGGCCGAAGGGCCTGTTTCCACACTAAGTAATCTAATCTCACTCAGGTTCGACACACTGCCTTCCTTCCTTCTCCTTATCCTTTAGTGGACCAACCCTTTCTCTAGTTACCCTCTTGCTGCTTATATATGAATAAAAGGCCTTGGGATTCTCCTTAATTCTGCTTGCTAAAGTTATGTCATGACCCCTTTTAGCCTGCTTGGTTCATCGTTTAAGATTGGTCCTACTCTTCCGATATTCCTCCAGGGTCTGTTTTGTTCTTAACTGCCTGGACCTTATGTATGTTTCCCTTTTCCTCTTAGCTAGTTGTATGATTTCTCCTGTCATCAAATCTTGCCTTTTCTATCCCTTGTTTTCATGCCTAACCTGTACTATCTTTGAAAGCGTCCACATCTCAAATGTGGACTTCACTTCAAATAGCTGCCCCCAACCCACATCTCCCAGCTCCTGCCTAATTTTGATATAATTGGCCTTGGCCCAGTTTCATACTTGTCCCTTTGGACCACTCTCATCTTTGTCTACGAGTATTCTAAGCCTTACAGAATTGTGGTCACTATTCCCAAATAAATCTCCCACTGCAACTTCTGCCACCTAGCCTGGCTCATTCCCCAACACCAGGTCTATGGATTGTCTAATGGATCTAAGAGTTTAGATTAGATTACTTACAGTGTGGAAACAGGCCCTTCGGCCCAACAATTCCACACCGACCCGCCGAAGCGCAACCCACCCATACCCCTACATCTACCCCTTACCTAACACTACTGGCAATTTAGCATGGCCAATTCACCTGACCTGCACATCTTTGGACTGTGGGAGGAAACCGGAGCACCCGGAGGAAACCCACGCAGACACGGGGAGAACGTGCAAACTCCACACAGTCAGTCGCCTGAGGTGGGAATTGAACCCGGGTCTCTGGCGCTGTGAGGCAGCAGTGCTAACCACCGTGCCACCCACATTAGTTCTTGGCTAATGTTCTGGTGCCATGAGGGCAGGTCATGTTGAGGTATTCGAGATGATAAAACGTGTGGATAAAATAGATGGGGAGCGGATGCTTCCTCTTGTGGGCATTCTAGGTCGAAAGGTCGCAGTCTTGGGATAAGAGGGTAGCAAATTTAAAACCGATTCTCCTCAACTCTTTCTCCCAAAGAGTTGTGAATCTGTGGAATTTGCTACCCCAAAGTGCGGTGGATGCTGGGACAGTGAGCACGTTTTAAGGAGGCGTTTGACAGAATTATAATTGGTAATGGGTTGAAGGGATATGGAGAGAAGGAGGTGAGGAGCATATCAGCCTTGTTGGAGTGACAGAGCAGACTCGATGGGCTAAACGGCCTCATTCTGCTCCCATATTGTATGAACGTGTTCACCATCGCAGTTGGTGAAATTCAGATTCAGTAAAAGTCTGAAAGTTAGCCTCATGACTAGATGGTTGTTGTAAAACCCATCTTAGTCACCGTCCTTTTTAAATGGAGGGACCACAGCCAGTCTTGGTGATTACAGCCTCATTAATGTTGCCTCTTCACTGCTGAAGAAGGATGGGGTGCTGACCCAGCCAACAGAGTCAACGCCCCATGATTAGAAATCAATTTGGTTTTCTGATCTTTGATTGCAAAGCCCACACAGGTAAGGCAGTGTCTAAAATCTACACCACTTGCACCTTTCTGTTTGTAATCAATTTGCATCGTGTTACCTGTAGCCACTTATGAACTTTTCTGGGCCCCTGACCTGAGGAGAGATATACCTAAGGCAGTGAGGTCAGTCCAGAGGAGGTTCACAAGATTGGATTCCTAACATCTGGCTGGCTTTACCCACTCCCTCCTGCTATCGCACCAAACTACTCTCAATCACACAGGCACTCCCTTTTGGGGTTTTGGTTGTACTTTGTTAGGTTTTGTCCAAAGTAGTTAAACTAATTTGCCACAGGCCCACACCAGGTCAGGTCTTAGCTTCAACAGCCTGAGGCTAGAAGGAATGGCATGAGGAGGAGGCCATTCAGCCCCTCGAGCTTGCTCTGCCATTCAATAGGATCATGGTTGATCGGACATTCCTCAGCCCGCTTTCCTGATTTTCTTTATTCCCTCTCTCTCCCCCCCCCCCCCCACCCCCCCGAACTCCGTAACTAATGACCCCTGACTAATGCACCTAACATTGCCTGATGAGCAAAGTTTGAGGAAGTCCTCACTTTCTCCTCATATTAATCTGAAGCCCATCCCACCTACACTATTCCATGTATATCCTGTCCAATGACGACTTAAATGCACTTAAACTTGGCAAATCTACTACCGTTGCAGGCAAAGCATTCCATACCCTTACTACTCTGAGTAAAGAAACTACCTCTGACATCTGTCTTACACCTATCGCCCCTCGCATTAAAGTTGTGTCCCCTCATGTTTGCCGTCCCCATACTTGGAAAAAGGCTCTCCCTGTCCACCCTATCTAACCCTCTGATTATCTAATATGTCTCTATTAAGTCACCTCTCAACCTTCTTCCCTCTAACGAGAACAGCCTCAAGTCCCTCAGCCTTTCCTTGTAAGACCTTCCCTCCATACTAGGAAACATCCTAGTAAATCTCCTCTGCACCCTTTCCAAAGCTTCCACATCCTTCTTGTAATGCAGTGACCAGAACTGTACACAATACTCCAAGTGCGGCCGCACCAGAGTTTTGTACAGCTGCAGCATAACTCCCTGGTTCTGGAACTCAATCTCTCTATTAATAAAGGCCAAAACACTGTATGCTTCCCTAATGACCCTGTCAACCTGGGTGGAAACTTTCAGGGATCTGTGTACATGGACACCAAGATCTCTCTGCTCATCTGCACTCCCAAGAATCTTACCATTAGCCCAGTACTTTGCATTCCGATTACTCCGTCCAAAGTGTATCACCTCACACTTGTCCACATTAAACTCCATTTGCCACCTCTCAGCCCAGCTCTACATCCTATCTATGTCTCTCTGCAACCTACTACATCCTTTGTCACTATCCACAACTCCACCGACCTTAGTGTCGTCCGCAAATTTACTAACCCACCCTTCTAAGTCCTCATCCAGGTCATTTATAAAAATGACGAACAGCAGTGGACCCAACACCGACCCTTGTGGTACGCCGCTAGTAACTGGACACCAAGATGAACATGTTCCATCAACTACAATCCTCTGTTTTCTTTCAGCAAGCCAATTACTGATCCAAACTGCTATGTCTCCCACAATCCCATTCCTCCGCATTTTGTATAATAGCCTACTGTGGGGAAGTTTATCGAACGCCTTGCTGAACGCATTGATGAAGCAGCTAAAGATGGTCTCTCCCCTGAGAGACTCCTGCAGAGACAATCAGTCACACAGATACTGGGTGGAGAGAGTTTACTGAGTGATTATGATTTGGGTACAAATTGCTTTAAATTAGCTCAACTTCCTGAACTGAATTGTGTTCAAGTTTGTGTTCAAACACATTTGTAAAAACGATCCTTGAATCAGCTCAATCTGACCAACTGCCAGTCAATAACATAGAATATTACGGCACAGTACAGGCCCTTATAGAACATTACAGCACAGTACAGGCCCTTATAGAACATTACAGCGCGGTACAGGCCCTTATAGAACATTACAGCGCGGTACAGGCCCTTATAGAACATTACAGCACAGTACAGCTCCTTATAGAACATTACAGCACAGTACGGGCCCTTATTGAACATTACAGCACAGTACGGGCCCTTATAGAACATTACAGCACCGTACAGCTCCTTATAGAACATTACAGCACCGTACAGGCCCTTATAGAACATTACAGCACAGTACAGCTCCTTATAGAACATTACAGCACAGTACAGCTCCTTATAGAGCATTACAGCGCAGTACAGGCCCTTAATGAACATTACAGCACAGTACAGGCCCTTATAGAACATTACAGCGCGATACAGGCCCTTATAGAACATTACAGCACAGTACAGGCCCTTATAGAACATTACAGCACAGTACAGGCCCTTATAGAACATTACAGTGCAGTATGGGTCCTTATGGAACATTACAGTGCAGTATGGGTCCTTATGGAACATTACAGCACAGTACAGCTCCTTATAGAACATTACAGCACAGTACGGGCCCTTATTGAACATTACAGCACAGTACGGGCCCTTATAGAACATTACAGCACCGTACAGCTCCTTATAGAACATTACAGCACCGTACAGGCCCTTATAGAACATTACAGCACAGTACAGCTCCTTATAGAACATTACAGCACAGTACAGCTCCTTATAGAGCATTACAGCGCAGTACAGGCCCTTAATGAACATTACAGCACAGTACAGGCCCTTATAGAACATTACAGCGCGATACAGGCCCTTATAGAACATTACAGCACAGTACAGGCCCTTATAGAACATTACAGCACAGTACAGGCCCTTATAGAACATTACAGTGCAGTATGGGTCCTTATGGAACATTACAGTGCAGTATGGGTCCTTATGGAACATTACAGCACAGTACAGGCCCTTATAGAACATTACAGTGCAGTATGGGTCCTTATAGAACATTACAGCACAGTACAGGCCCTTATAGAACATTACAGTGCAGTATGGGTCCTTATGGAACATTACAGCACAGTACAGCTCCTTATAGAACATTACAGCACAGTACAGGCCCTTATTGAACATTACAGCACAGTACAGGCCCTTATAGAACATTACAGCACAGTACAGGCCCTTATAGAACATTACAGTGCAGTATGGGTCCTTATGGAACATTACAGCACAGTACAGGCCCTTATAGAACATTACAGTGCAGTATGGATCCTTATGGAACATTACAGCACAGTACAGCTCCTTATAGAACATTACAGCGCAGTACAGGCCCTTATTGAACATTACAGCACAGTACAGGCCCTTATAGAACATTACAGCGCGGTACAGGCCCTTATAGAACATTACAGCGCGGTACAGGCCCTTATAGAACATTACAGCACAGTACAGCTCCTTATAGAACATTACAGCACAGTACGGGCCCTTATTGAACATTACAGCACAGTACGGGCCCTTATAGAACATTACAGCACCGTACAGCTCCTTATAGAACATTACAGCACCGTACAGGCCCTTATAGAACATTACAGCACAGTACAGCTCCTTATAGAACATTACAGCACAGTACAGCTCCTTATAGAGCATTACAGCGCAGTACAGGCCCTTAATGAACATTACAGCACAGTACAGGCCCTTATAGAACATTACAGTGCGGTACAGCCCCTTATAGAATATTACAGCACAGTACAGGCCCTTATAGAACATTACAGCGCGGTACAGCTCCTTATAGAACATTACAACGCGGTACAGCTCCTCATAGAACATTACAGCGCGGTACAGGCCCTCATAGAACATTACAGCGCGGTACAGGCCCTCATAGAACATTACAGCTCAGTACAGCCTCTTATAGGACATTACAGCACAGTACAGGCCCTTATAGCACATTACAGTGCAATATAGGCCCTTATAGAAAATTACAGCACAGTACAGGCCTTTACTGAACATTACAGCTCAGCACAGGCCCTTCTAGAACATTACAGCACAGTACAGTCCCTTATAGAATATTACAGCACAGTACAGCTCCTTACAGAACATTACAGCACAGTTTGGCCCTTACTGAACATTACAGCTCAGTACAGGCCCTTATAGAACATTACAGCGCAGTACAGGCCCTTATAGGACATTACAGCACAGTATAGCCTCTTATAGGACATTACAGTGCAATACAGGCCCTTATAGAAAATTACAGCACAGTACAGGCCCTTATGGAACATTACAGCTCAGATTAGCTCCTTATAGAACATTATAGCGCAGTACAGACCCTTACTGAACATTACAGCTCAGTACAGGCCCTTTTAGAACATTACAGCGCAGTACAGCCCCTTATAGAATATTACAGTGCAGTACAGGCCCTTATAGAACATTACAGCGCAGTACAGCCCCTTATAGAATATTACAGCGCAGTACAGGCCCTTATGGAACATTACAGCGCAGTAGAGGACCTTATAGAACATTACAGCGCAGTAGAGGACCTTATAGAACATTACAGCGCAGTAGATGAGGGTAAAGTGGTTGATGTGGTGTGTATGAATTTCAGTAAGATGTTGATAAAGTTCCCTATAGCAGACTATTGCAGAAAATACAGAGGCATGGGATTGAGGGTGATTTAGTGGTTTGGATCAGAACGTGGCTAGCTGAAAGAAGATAGAGGGTGGTGGGAAATGTTCATCCTGAATAAGGATGCAAAAGAAAAGCCTGGCAACTATAGACCAGTAAGCTCAACCTCTGCAGTAGGTAAGTTACTGGAGAAGATTCTGAGAGATAAGACACACCTGTGTTTGGAAAGGCAAGGTTTCATTAGGAACAGTTGTCATGGTTTTGTGCGTGGGAGATTGTGCCTCACAAATTTGAGTTCTTTGATGAAGTGACAAAGAAGGTTGACGAGGGCAGGGTGGTAGACGTAGTCTATATGGGTTTCAGCAAGGCCTTTGATAAGGTTTCACATGGGAGGCTGCTCTGGAAGGTCAGATCCCATGGAATCCAGGGGGAACCTGGCAAATTGGATCCACAATTGGCTTGGTGGTAGGAAGCAGAGGGTAATAGTGGGAGGATGCTTGTCGGACTGGAGGCCTGTGACTAGGGGAGTGCCTCAGGGCTCGGTGCTGGGCCCATTGCTGTTTGTTACCGATGTCAGTGATCTGAATGAGCATGTACAAGGAATGATTAGTGAGTTTGCTGATGACACTAAACTAATCGGCATCGTGGACAGTGAAGAAGGTTATCGGAAATAGCAGCCGGACCTTGATCAGCTGGGGAAGTGGGCCGAGAAATGGCAAATGGAGATTAATATCGATAAGTGTGAGGCCTTGCATTTTGGAAAGTCAAATCAAGGTAGGAGATTTCATGGTGAATGGGAGGGCCTTAAGGAGTGGAGGGGAACAGAGGGACCTTGGAGTTCAGGTGCAGGGTTCTCTGAAAGTGGAGTCCCAGGTAGACAGGGCAGGGAAGGAGGCTTTAGACACACTGGCCTTCATCAGTCAGGGCACTGAGTATAGACATTGGGAAGTTATGTTGCAGTTATACAGGACGTTGGTGAGGCCGCACTTGGAGTACTGTGTTCAGGTTTGGTCACCTTGCTATTGGAAGGACGTTATTAAACTGGACAGTGTGCAGGGGAGGTTTACAAGGATGTTGCCAGGTCTGAAGGGACTGAGTCACAGGGAGAGGTTGGACAAGCGAGGACATGTTTCTTTAGAGAGGAGGTGACTGAGGGAGGATCTTATAGATAGATCATGAGAGGCATGGATAGGGTGAACGCACTCAGTCTGTTTCCCAGGGTTGGGGAATCGAGGACGAGAGGGCATCAGTTTAAGGTGAGAGGGGAAAGAATAAAAGGGAACCTGAGGGAGCAACATTTTTACCCAGAGGGTGGTACGCAGATGGAATGAGCTGCCAGGGGAAGTGGTCGAGGTGGATACATTAAACAACATTTAAAAAGCATTTGGACAAACACATGGATGGGGAAGGATTAGAAGGATATGGCAAAAGTGAGGACTGCAGATGCTGGATGCTGAGTCTAGATTAGAGTGGCGCTGGAAAAGCACAGCAGGTCAGGCAGCATCCGAGGAGCAGGAAAATCGATGTTTCGGGCAAAAGCCCTTTATCAGGATATGGGCCAAGTGCAAGTAGATGGGGTTAGCGTGGACGGACATTTTGGTCGGCATGGACCAGTCTGGGGCAAAGGGCCTGTCTCCGTGCTGTAGGACTCTATGACTCTATGACCACCTCTTCCAAGGGCAGTTACTGATGGAGAGTAAATATCGATCTCGACAGCAACGTCCACATCCTTTGAGCAAATAGAAAAATATTTTGAAGCAACGCTGAGTGTCGAGGGACGTCCAGAGCTCTGACCCGAGGAAGCTCAGACGCTAATGGTAAAACAGTGGGAGTTGGGGGATACTCGAGAGACCGGGACTGGAGGGGCTCAAAGAGATTTCAGAGAGTGGACGGTCTGGATCCGTCTCCTTCCCGTTTAATTCCCTTGAGCCCTCCTTTGGCTGAGCAGGTAGAGAGTCAGGTGGATAATGGAAAGTCTTTCTTCTGCTCCATCTGGGCAGATGGCCAATATCAACAGGAACGTGAGTAAGACAGACTCAGCAGCTGTCCAGGAGGCCCGAATGAGCTCGAGTAATTAGCACCAAGTTTCTCTGAATGGTGGCCAAGTCTCGATGTGGCCAAGAAATGGGTAGAACCATTAACAGCTGCTGGATGGAGAGCTCTCTGAGGTGCAATGTGTTCTGAATTGTTCTGATCTAACCAGCCATTGAGAGCGAAGAACTGAGCGCGACTCTTCAATCAACAGGACTTTGTGAGGCAATGGTTTGAAGGGATAAACGGATAGGGTTCAAGAATTAGGCCGTGGGTCAATTCTTCATCCCTCTTCTCCTTGTTGGATTCAAAAACAAAAGTCAGGGGCTGAAAAGAGAAGGGGCTTGTCAGGTGATCCAAGTATGGTGAATATACTGACCGCAACACCATGTAATGGACCTCACTTTGTGCTCCCCGACCATTCACTCTGGGGACCACCCCAAGGATCCATTCTTTGGGTTTCCCTCTTTAATCATGGTAAACGTTCCTTTATTGGTCAGGGTACCGAGTACAGGAGTTGGGAGGTCATGTTGCGGCTGTACAGGACATTGGTTAGGCCACTGTTGGAATATTGCGTGCAATTCTGGTCTCCTTCCTATCGGAAAGATGTTGTGAAACTTGAAAGGGTTCAGAAAGGATTTACAAGGATGTTGCCAGGGCTGGAGGGTTTGAGCTACAGGGAGAGGCTGAACAGGCTGGGACTGTTTTCCCTGGAGCGTCGGAGGCTGAGGGGTGACCTTATAGAGATTTATAAACTCACGAGGGGCATGGATAGGATAAATAGACAAAGTCTTTTCCCTGGGGTGGGGGGGTCCAGAACTAGAGGACATAGGTTTAGGGGGAAAGATATAAAAGGGACCAAAGGGGCAACATTTTCACACAGAGAGTGGTACGTGTATGGAATGAGCTGCCAGAGGATGTGGTGGAGGCTGGTACAATTACAACATTTAAGAGGCATTTGGATGGGTATATGAATAGGAAGGGTTTGGAGGGATATGGGCCGGGTGCTGGCAGGTGGGACTAGATTGGGTTGGGATATCTGGTCGGCATGGACGGGTTGGACCGAAGGGTCTGTTTCCATGCTGTACATCTCTATGACTCTATGTCAAAGCTGCCCCGCTCTGACCTTGCCCAAAAACACAGCACTGACCCTCAACTATTTGCACTTTGTTTTGGAAACTTGGATGAAGGGACAGAGTGCTACAATGGTGAGATTTGCCGGTGACCCAAGGATGGATTGGAAAGTGAGCTGTGGAGAGGACGAGGAGTCTGTGTAGAGGCGTGGCGACAGGTTGAGCGAGTGGGCAACGTTTTGTGGGATGGAATATCGTGAGGAGAAATGTTTAGCTTGTCCACTTCGGTCATAAAGGTGGTATTTTATTTAAATAGAGAGGGATCGCAGAAGTCTGCTGTGCAGAGGGATCTGGGTGTCCTGCTACAAGAATCGCACAAAGTTGGGCTACAGATTACAGCAAGTGATTGAGGAAGATAACTGGAATGTTTTTATTGCAATGAAAATAAGGGCGTTTTGTTCCAGTTGTACAGAGGATTGGTGTGACGTGTAGTTCCAGTCTCCTCATTTAAGAAAGGGTATAAATGCCTCAGAAATGAAACGTTGGCTCAGCTGATACCGGGAAGGATGAGTTGTCTTGTGAGGAAAGGGTTAGACAGTCTTGACATTGCAGTTCAGAAGAATGAGAGGTGATCTTATTGGAGGAAGTAAGTGAGGTGAGATCGCTGGACTTGAGGAGCAGATAAATAAAGAGGCCTGAGATAGGCAAAAGAGGGACTGATGTAGCACATTGTACATTTTTGGCAGCACAGACTTTTTTAGATGAGGTTAGATTCCTTACAGTGTGGAAACAGGCCCTTCGGCCCAACAAGTCCACACCGACCCTCTGAAGAATAACCCACCCAGGCCCATTCCCCGACCCTATATTTACCCCTGACTAATCCACCTAACACTACGGGTAATTTAGCACGGCCAATTCACCCTGACCTGCACATCGTTGGATTGTGGGAGGAAACCGGAGCACCCGGAGGAAACCCACGCAGACACGGGGGAGAATGTGCAAACTGCACACGGACAGTTGCCCGAGGTGGGAATCGAACTCGGGTCCCATGAGGCAGCAGTGCTAACCACCGTGCTGCTAAAGGGCCTCATCTGAACTGTATGAGCCTACACCTAAACAGGGACTGACTATGGAATTCTAGTTCAAGAGTAATAAACGTCAGTATGCAGGGGCAGCATGTGGTTTACAAAGGCTAATTACTGAGAGGAATTGAGGAATGAGAGGAATTGAACGCAAAAAGTAGGCTGTCATGCTTACACATGTCTTCGGATGCTGCCTAAATTGCTGTGCTCTTCCAGCACCACTGAAAAAGCCGACATTTCCGCCACCTCCAAACAGACCCCACCACCAGGGATATATTTCCCTCCCCACCCCTCTCCGCCTTCCGCAAAGACCGTTCCCTCCGTGACTACCTGGTCAGGTCCACGCCCCCCTACGACCCACCCTCCCATCCTGACACCTTCCCCTACAACCGCAGGAACTGTAAAACCTGCGCCCACACCTCCTCCCTCACCTCTATCCAAGGCCCCAAAGGAGCTTTCCACATCCATCAAAGTTTTACCTGCACATCCACTAATATCATCTATTGTATCCGTTGCTCCCGATGCGGTCTCCTCTACATTGGGGAGACTGGGCGCCTCCTAGCAGAGCGCTTTAGGGAACATCTCCGAGACACCCGCACCAATCAACCAAATCGCCCAGTGGCTCAACATTTCAACTCCCCCTCCCACTCTGCCGAGGACATGGAGGTCCTGGGCCTCCTCCACCGCCGCTCCCTCACCACCAGACGCCTGGAGGAAGAACGCCTCATCTTCCGCCTCGGAACACTTCAACCCCAGGGCATCAATGTGGATTTCAACAGTTTCCTCATTTCCCCTTCCCCTAGCTTCTAACCTCCAGCAACTCGATCCCCTGACCTGTCCGGACTTGTCTGACCTGCCCAGCTCCTTTTCCACCTATCCACTCCACCCTCTCCTCCCTGACCTATCACCTTCATCCCCTCCCCCACTCACCTATTGTACTCTATGCCACTCTCTCCCCACCCCCACCCTCCTCTAGCTTATCTCTCCACGCTTCAGGCTCTCTGCCTTTATTCCTGATGAAGGGCTTTTGCCCGAAAGGTCGATTTTGCCTGTCCTCGGATGCTGCCTGAATTGCTGTGCTCTTCCAGCACCACTGATCCAGAATCTGGTTTCCAGCATCTGCAGTCATTGTTTTTACCTCTGTCATGCTTACACAGGCCATTGGTGAGACCGCCTCGTGAATACTGCATGCAATTGAATCACCTGATGTAAAGGAGGGTGCAAATGCATTGGAACCATTTCAGAAGGGGATTGATGCCTGGAAAATGCAGCTCATCTCACGAGGACAGATTGGACCAACTGGACTTGTTTCCACTTGAGTTTAAAAGAGGGATGTCTCGATTAAAAGCTATAAGATCCTGAATGGTCTCAGCATGGTGGATGGACCAATCCAGAATGAAGGCACAGGGTTAAAAAAAATGACAAGTCGTCCTTTTAGATTAGAGATGAGAGGGTTTTGTCCTTCCTGAGGGTTGCATGACTTTGGGACTTGCTGCGTCAGAGAGTGGAGGAACGGGAGGGGGAGAGAGGCTGGTTATTAAACACACATCGTCAATAGAACTCATGATGGACAGGAGAGTAATCGTGGGTAATCGGAAGTCAACGGGAAACGTGGGTGCAGACCGTAGAGGCTGGGTGGACTATTTCTCATACCATTTCATACAAGATCCCAAAGGAACTTTGCAGGATGGTTGCAGAAAGTGTATCTGCCCTGTTGGGGTAGACCGGAATGAAGGGGGACAGTTTTAGAATGAAGGGGTCTCCCCTTTACAACGGAGGTAAGGGGAAGTGTTCTCCCAGAGGGTGCTGAGAGCATGCGAGAGCTCTCCCCCTGAGCGGTGGGGTCAGTGGGCATGGAGTATTTTCATACCAGAGGTGAAAAGATGGTTCACATTATACAATTGCTTCACGCCATTTACCCATCACCGAGCCTCCTGCCCAGATTTAGCTACACACCTTAACTCCATGGCTAACCCATACATCGCTGAACAATTTAGCACGGCCAATCCACCCTAACCTGCACATCTTTGGACTGTGGGAGGAAATCAGAGCACCCAGAGGAAACCCACGCAGACACGGGGAGAGTGTGCAAACTCCACACAGACAGTCACCCGAGGCTGGAATCGATCGACTGAGTCACCGTGTTGACAAAGGGCTCAAAGGTTTTTGGGAAAGTGGAGTTGAGGCTGCAATCAGATCAGGCATGATTCCGAGAGGCTGAGTTGTGTACTCCTGCTCCTTATTCATAGCTTTGGCCGAGTTATAGAGCCATACAGATGTACAGCATGGAAACTTCGGTCCAACCCGTCCATACGACCAGATATCCCAACCCAATCTAGTCCCACCTGCCAGCACCCGGCCCATATCCCTCCAAACCCTTCCTATTCATATACCCATCCAAATGCCTCTTAAATGTTGTAATTGTACCAGCCTCCACCACATCCTCTGGCAGCTCATTCCATACACGTACCACCCTCTGTGTGAAAATGTTGCCCCTCAGGTCTCTTTTATGTCTTTCCCCTCTCACCCTAAACCTATGGCCAGGGAATAGACCTTGTCTATTTACCCTATCTATGCCCCTCATAATTTTGTAAACCTCTATAAGGTCACCCCTCAGCCTCCGACGCTCCAGGGAAAACAGCCCCAGCCTGTTCAGCCTCTCGCTATAGCTCAAATCCTCCAACCCAGGCAACATCCTTGTAAATCTTTTCTGAACCCTTTCAAGTTTCACAACATCTTTCCGATAGGAAGGAGACCAGAATTGCACACAATATTCCAACAGTGGCCTAACCAATGTCCTGTACAGCCACAACATGACCTCCCAACTCCTGTACTCAATACTGTGACCAATAAAGGAAAGTTTACCAAACAGCAGCTACACTCCCCTGTCTGTGCATGACTCCACTTTCAAGGAGGTAAAAACAATGACTGCAGATGCTGGAAACCAGATTCTGGATCAGTGGTGTTGGAAGAGCACAGCAATTCAGGCAGCATCCGAGGATTTTGCCTGTCCTCGGATGCTGCCTGAATTGCTGTACTCTTCCAGCACCACTGATCCAGAATCCACTTTCAAGGAGCCTGTTTTCCAAGGTCCCTATTCCTAGCCCTAACCCCAACCCCAACCCTTAGTATATTTCCAATTCAGAATTAAAGCAGGGAGGCGAACAGCAGATCTCGTGACTGTGTTGCTCGTGTTTCCTGTCATGGATAGATGTCCCTTTCTGAACAGGGTCAGCGTGGAAGAGAGATGTTAATTGAGAGCATTAATGAACACTGGTGTGGAACGGCTGACAGTGCTGAACGTGACACCTCATGGAGCAGCTGGCAGATTGTGAGGGCTCTGTGGAAGATGCAGCATCGCTGGGGAGAGGGAGCATTAAACTCTCCGGGCTGTGGGTGCAGTTCCTCTCTCTGTCGCGTTCTGCTCTGACAGCCCCACTCCAGGAAAAATCTCAGCACGAATCCGGGGCTAATTGCTCCCAGTTGCCAGTGCCAAGGGAGTGCCACCCGGCCAGAGCTGTCCCCTTTTCAGATGAAACACCAGTCTGAAATGGCCCCTCAGGTAGGAGCAGGAGATCCCCCAAGGCAGGACATCCCTTTCTGGTGTCATAACCAATATTACAAGTGAGAACAAACAATTATAGAGTCATAGAGATGTACAGCACGGAAACAGACCCTTCGGTCCAACCCGTCCATGCTGTCCAGATATCCCAACCCAATCTAGTCCCACCTGCCAGTACCCGGCCCATATCCCTCCAATCCCTTCCTAATCATATACCCATCCAAATGCCTCTTAAATGTTGTAATTGTACCAGCCTCCATCACATCCTCTGGCAGCTCATTCCATACACGCACCACCCTCTGTGTGAAAAAGTTGCCCCTTAGGTCTCTTTTATATCTTTCCCCTCTCACCCTAAACCTATGCCCTCTAGTTCTGGACTCCCCCACCCCAGGGAAAAGACTTTGTCTATTTATCCTATCCATCCCCCTCATAATTTTGTAAATCTCTATAAGGTCACCCCTCAGCCTCCGACGCTCCAGGGAAAACAGCCCCAGCCTGTTCAGCCTCTCCCTATAGCTCAAACCCTCCAACCCTGGCAACATCCTTGTAAATCTTTTCTGAACCCTTTCAAGTTTCACAACATCCTTCCGATAGGAAGGAGACCAGAATTGCACGCAATATTCCAACAGTGGCCTAACCAATGTCCTGTACAGCCACAACATGACCTCCCAACTCCTGTACTCAATACTCTGACCAATAAAGGAAAGCATACCAAACGCCTTCTTCACTATCCTATCTACCTGCGACTCCACTTTCAAGGAGCTATGAACCTGCACTCCAAGGTCTCTTTGTTCAGCAACACTCCCTAGGACCTTACTATTAAGTGTATAAGTCCTGCTAAGATTTGCTTTCCCAAAATGCAGCACCTCGCATTTATCTGAATTAAACTCCATCTGCCACTCCTCAGCCCATGTTACCTGGATTGGAGCGCTGTTTGTAGGAGATTGCTGTGCACTAATGGGTTGTCCTAATCCCTGTATTAAAACAGGGAGCACTCATCAGCTGTGAAAAACCTTAGGGACGTCCCAAGGGCGCTATAGAAATGCAAGCTGTCCTTTTCCCCCTTCCCCATTCCTTTCTTCCATTATATGACTCCTCGCCTCGTTTCCCCCACCCCACACCCAATCCCTGGTAGATCCATTTTCAGTACCGAAGTGTTGAATTTCTCCTGGCCTTCCGGACACAATGAAATAGCGCAATCGGCGAAAGGAATTCGGAAACGTGCACCACATAGTGGCCAGGTCCCGGAATTGCAGCGTGACTGTTGACATGGCAATAGCTACACTCGGCTGCGGGATCTTCCAACACCAATCCTGTTGGTGAGACCCAGAGCGTAAGGGACAAGAGGAGCCTTGAATCTCAAATGAGGTCCTGGCTCATCTGCATCTTAACTACGGCCGGTCCGGCAGCATCAGGAATAAGGTTTGATGAAGGGCCTTTGCCAGAAACGTTGACTCTCCTGCTCCTCAGATGCTGCCTGACCTGCTGTGCTTTTCCTGCACCACCCTCTCGACTCTGATCTCTAGCATCTGCAGCCCGCACTTTCTCCATGTATCTTAACTTCACTGGTCTGTACCCTTCCCCGATCAAGGTGTGATTAATCAGTAGACAGTTTCCTGGACTTTATTAACAGGGGCATTGAGTGCAGAGTAATGAGCTTGATACTAAATTGTGTAAGATACTGGTGTGGTCCTCAGCTGGAGCATTGTGCACCACTTGGGGGTGGGGGAGGGGTAGGATTTAGTATTCCGAACAGAGTCAGAACTTGCATTTCGTATGTGGCAATGTGGATTTCAGCTTACAATCAGACTAGCTCTGGCCTTATTGAATGCAGAGCAGGCCGGAGGGGCTGAATGGCCTCCTGCTCCTGATTCCTGTGTAGCTCTGGGTGGGCAGAGAGAGTGCAGGGAAGGTTCGGGAGATGAGCAACCCCAGCGATGAGGGTAGACAGTCGGGCCTATTTCACTCGGAGGACAAGGAGGTCAAGCGAAGATTGGATCGAGGGGGTCAAAATGGCGGAGGCAGAGTCCAGAGGCAGACACCAACCCCGTTAGAAACGTTCAAACCCCTGGTGGGACTGGACTGGCTAGATGCAGGAAGAAAGTTCCCCATGTCAGGGAAGAATGAGAGGCATGAGAATAAGGAGTAAGGCCTGAGGCGAGGAAGCACTTCCTCACTCAGCGAGTGGTGCAATTCTCTCGTACAGGAAGCTGTTGGGGTCAGTTCGTTTGATGTATTCGAGGGGGAATTGGGCACGGCCCTTACAGCTAAAGGGATCACGGGGTATGGAGAGAAAACGGGAACGGGATACTGAGATTGCATGATCAACCGCCATCGTATTGAATGGTGGGGCAGGCTCGAAGGACCGAATGGCCTACTCCAGCACCTGTTTTCTACGTTTTTTTATGTTTCCACATTTCGGGAAGGATCGAGAATTCGAGGAACTCACATTTAAAGTGAAGTGAAGCCAAGAACTGTGGATGCTGGAGGTCTGGAACGAAAGCAGACATTACTGGAGAAACTCAGCAGGTCTGGCAGCATCTGTGGAGAGAGAGAGAAAGAGAAAGAGAGAAAGAGAAAGAGAGAGATTGAAAGGGAGAGAGAAAGAGAGAGAGAGACACAGAGAGAGAGAGACACTGAGACAGAGAGAAAGAGAGAGAGGAGAGAGGGAAAGAGAGAGAGGAGAGAGGGAAAGAGAGAGAGAACGAGAGAAAGACAGAGAGAAAGAGAAAGAGAGAGAGAGAAAGGGGGAGAGAGAGAAAGAGAGAGTGAGAAAGACAGAGAGAAAGAGAGAGAGAAAGAGAAGAGAGAGTGAGAAAGAGAGAGAGAAAGGGAGAGAGAGAGAGAGAGAGAGAGAGAGAGAGAAAGAGCAATGACCTTTCTTCAGAACTGGACTCAAAAGGCTAACTCTGTTTTTCTCTCTCTGTCAACGGATGCCACCAGACCTGCTGAGTTTCTCCAGCAATTTCGGTTTGTGTTTCAGATTTAAGATGATTGGTAAAGGAAGCGATGGCGACAAAGGGGAGAGAGATTCTGACGAAGGGAATGGTTCAGGTCTGGAGAGAGTGGGATGGCAGTTTGGGCACTGCAGCTTTCAAGAAGGAGTTACAGCTTTAACCTGAAGAGGGAGAAGGAGCAGGATTCTGGGAGTTACGCGGTGGACTGAACCCCCTCCCTCCTTCAGTGTTGCACAGTTCTGGGAATACAGAGGCTGCTGGAAATAGGTGGGGGCGCGGGTGAGGGGAGATGTAGTGACACTGTCAGTGGTCAAAGTAACCCAGGCCCCAGGCTGATCTTATGGGGACGTGAGTTCAATTCCCACCGATGTCGAAATTTAGATATAATTAACATCCGGATTTGATAGTGACCACATGGCGAGGGTTGTAAAAATTCGTCAGGGAGGGAAATCTGCCGTCCTTACCTGACCTGGACCTTTATCTGATTCCAGACCCACAGCAATGTCGTTAACATTTAACTGTCGTCAGGGCAATTAATATTGTGCCCCACTAAATCCCATGAGCAAATTGTATTTTAAAACCCTGAAATGGAAACAGAAAGCCCATGTGTAGAAGTGGGTTAAAAATCACACAACACCAGGTTATAGACAATAGACAATAGGTACTGGAGCAGGCCATCCGGCCCCTTCGAGCCAGCACCACCATTCATTATGATCATGACTGATCATCCACAATCTGTATCCTGTTCCTGCCTTAACCCATAACTCTTGATTCCACTATCCTTAAGAGCTTTATCCATCTCTTTCTTGAAAGTATCCAGAGACTGGGCCTCCACTGCCCTCTGGGGCAGAGCATTCCACACAGCCACCACTCTCTGGGTGGAGAGGTTTCTCCTCATCTCTGTTCTAAATGGCCTACCCCTTATTTTTAAGCTGTGTCCTCTGGTTCGGGACTCACCCATCAGCGGAAACATGCTTCCTGCCTCCAGAGTGTCCAATCCTTTAGTAATCTTATGCGTCTCAATCAGATCCCCCCTCAGCCTTCTAATCTCAAGGGTATCCAAGCCCAGTCACTAGTTACCTGACGAAGGAGCGGTGCTCCGAAAGCTAGTGCCTCCAGGTTGGACTGTAACCTGGTGTTATGTGGTTTTTTTAAACTTCGTCCACCCCAGCCCTACACTGTCGTCTCCCCATCATGTGTCGAACTGGCAGCAGACGCTACCATTGACCTCGGATTACCATTGAGCTCCTTTGTTGGCGGGTTGGGGGGAGAGTTTCCCCCTGCCCTCAGTGCGTCCTCTTCCTGATGCCACTCTTGAACTTCCTTGCTCAGGTGTTGTGCCAGGTGGAATAACCATTTCCCTTCACTCAGTTCAGACCACAGTCGGTGACTCTTCACACCCTTGTGAAGTGTCCTGGAGAGCCCCCTTCAGACTCTCAGCAGCCGCCCCCCCACCACCCCCCGGTGCACAAGGCAATTAGGGATGGGCTGTCTGATTCAGCTCCTGTATTATGTGAAGGTTGTCGGTGCCAGTGAGGTATCCAGGGTGGGCGAGGGGGCATAGAGTCGGGCCTAGCATTCAGTGAACCTGCCCCTTCGGTTTTACACTCCATTTCCCAGTCCCTCCCCATTCTCCCCTTCTCAGTTCCTCCCATTCCTCCTCCCTCAGTCCCTGCCATTCCCCCCTCCCCGCTATTCCCCTCCCCCCGCCCCCAGTCTCTGCGTCCTCTGGACATATCTTGGTTCTGATCAGCTGCTGAGCCTTACCTTTTTGAATTTTCTGGCCACTGAGGCTGGGAGGCTCTGCTGTTTAGAACATAGGCCATAGAACAGACCAGCACAGTACTGGCCTTCTATCCTACTCTAAGAACAGACTAACCTACATACCCTACATTTTACTATCTTCCATGCGCCTATCCAGCCGTCACTCAAATGTCCCTCATGTCTCTGACTCTACTCCCACCGCTGGCAATGCATTCCGCACACCCACCACTCTCTGAGTAAAGAACCTCCCTCTGACACCTCCCCTAAACCTTCCTCCAATCACCTTAAAATTATACCCCCTCGTGATAGACATTTCCGCCCTGGAAAAAAGTCTCTGGTTATCCAATCTATCTATGGCTCTCATCATCCTGTATCTCTATCAAATCACCTCTCATCCTTCTTCTCTCCAATGAGAAAAGCCTTAGCTCCCTCAACCTTTCTTCATAAGACATGCCCTCCAGTCCAGGCAGCATCCTGGTCAATCTCCTCTGCAGTTGAAACTTTATTGCTGGAACAGCACAGCAGGTCAGGCAGCATCCAGGGAACAGGAGATTCGACGTTTCGGGCACAGGCCCATCTGCAGACCTCACTTTCTCCTCAATCTCCTCTGCACCCTCTCTAAAACTTCCACATCTTCCCTATAATGAGGTGACCAGAACTGAACACAATATTCCAAGTGTGGTCTAACCAGGACTCTTGTAGAGCTGCAGCATAACCTCGTGGCTCTTAAACTCAATGCCCCTGTTAATGAAAGCCAACACACCACATGCCGCCTTAACAACACTATCAACTTGGGTGGTAACTTTGAGGTATCTATGAAAATAGACCCCAAGATTCCTCTGTTCCTCCACACTGCCAAGAATCCTGTCTTTAACCCTGCCATTCTCTATTCAAATCCGACCTTCCAAAATGAATCACTTCACACCTTTCCAGGTTGAACTCCATCTGCCATTTCCCAGCCCAGCTCTGCATCCTGTCAATGTCCCGTTGCAACCTAGAACAGCCCTCCACATTATCCACCACTCCACTAACCTTGGTGCCATCGGCAAACTTCCTAACCCAGCCTTCCACTTCCTCATCCATGTTGTTTATAAAAATCACAAAGAGCAGAGGTCCCAGAACCGATTCCTGCAGAAAACCACCATCTACCACCACCCTCTTGCATGGGCCAGCCAATTCTGTATCCGGACAGATAGGTTTCCCTGTATCCCATGCCTCCTTACATTCTGAATGAGCCCACCATGGGGAACCTTCTCAAAAGCCTTGCTAAAATCCATATACGCCAAGTCCACTGTTTTACCTTCACCAATATGTTTGGTCACATCTTCAAAGAATTCAATAAGGTTTGTGAGTCATGACCTGCCCCTTATAAAGCCATGCTGACTATCTCTAATCAAGCTATGGTTTTCTACATAATCATAAATCTTGTCTCTCAGAATCCTTCCAATACTTTACCCATCACAGGCATAATACTGACTGATCTGTAGTTCCCAGGATTATCCCTATTCCCTTTCTTGAACAAGGGAATAACGTTTGCCACCCTCTAATCATCCGGCACTACTCCAGTGGACAGTGAGGACGCAATGATCATCGCCAAAGGCACAGCAATCTCTTCCCTCGCTTCCTGTAGTAACCCAGGGTATATCTCATCTGGGTCAGGGTTTTTATCTGTCCAAATTTGTTTTTCAAACATTTCAGCACATCCTCCTTCCTAACATCAACCTGTCTGAGCGTATCAGTCTGTTTCACGCTGTCCTCAGAGATGTCAACGAACACTGAAGCAAAGTATTCATTAAGGCCCTCCCCTACTTCCTCTGATTCCAGGCGCAACTCCCCTCCGCTATCCCTGATTGGCCCTATCCTCACTCTGGCCATCCTCTTGTTCTTCACATAAGTGTAGAACACCTTGGGGTTTTCCTTAATCCTACCCCCTAAAGCTTTCTCATGCCCCCTTCTAGCTCTCCTAAGTCCATTCATCAGTTCCTTCCTGGCTAACCTTGTAACCCTCTACAGCCCTGTCTGATCCTTGCCTCCTCAACCTTAAGTAAGCTTCCTTCTTCCTCTTGACTAGATGTTCCACATCCCTTGTCATCCAAGGTTCCTTCACTCTATCATCCTTTCCTTGCCTCAGTGGGACACATCTGTCCAGCAACAACCTCCACATTTATGTCCTGCATTTCCCTGAGAACAACAATTTAGGAGCCCCAGATCTTGCTTAATAGCATTAAAATTCTCCCTCCCCCAAGGTAAATACTTTCCCATGCCGTCTGCTCCTATCTTTGCCCATGAGTATAGGAAAAGGTCATGGAGTTGTGATCACTATCATCGAAATGCTCACCCAACAAGAGATCTCACACCTAGCCTGGCTCGTTGCTAAGCACCAAATCCAATATGGCCCCCTCCCCCCCAGTCGGCCTATCTACACATTGTGTCAGGAATCCTTCCTGGACATGCCTGACAAAAACTGCTCCATGCAAACTATTTGAAATCAGTAGGTTCCAATCAATATTAGGGAAGTTGAAGTCACCCATGTCAACAACCCTGTTACTTCCACACCTTTCCAAACTCTGCCTCCCAATCTGCTCCTCCGTGTCTCTGTTGCTATTGGGGGGCCTGTAGAAAACTCCCAATAAAGTGACTGCTCCTTTCCTGTTTCTGACTTCCACCCATTCCGACTCTGTACACAAACCCTCCTCGATGATCTCCCTTTCTGAAGCTGTGATGCTATCCCTCATGAGCAATGCCACTCCTCCACCTCTTTTACCCCCCCCCCCTCACCATTCCTTTTGAAATATCTAAACCCTGGAACATCCAACAACCATTCCTGCCCCTGTGATAGCCAAGTCTCTGTCATGGCCACAACATCACAGTTCCAAGTACTGATCCATGCTTTGAGTTCATTTCCTCCCTTATTCCTGATACTTTTAGCATTAAAATAGACGCACTTCAACCCATCACACGGGCTGCACCCTATCGACTGTTTATCCTTCCTCACAGACCCTCTGCACAGTATATCTGGCTGTTCATTACTTGGTCCATCTTGTGATCCATGGTTCGGGTTCCCACCCCCCCCCTGGCCAAATCTAGTTTAAATACTCCCGAAGAGTTCGGGCAAACCCCAGGATATTGGTACCCCTCCAGTTCAGGTACAACCTGTCCTTCTTGTATAGGTCCCACCTTCCCCAGAAGGTATTAGATTAGCTTCCCTACAGAGTGACAACAGGCCCTTCAGCCCAACAAATCCACACCAACCCTCCAAAGAGCAACCCACACATTTTGACTAATGCACCTAACACTATGGGGTAATTTAGCACGGCCAATCCACCCTAACCTATACATCTTTGGAGTGTGGGAGGAAACCGGAGCACCCGGAGGAAACCCACGCAGACACGGGGAGAAAGTGCAAACTCCACACAGTCAGTCGCCTGAGGCTGGGATTGAACGTGGGACCCTGGTTCTGTGAGGCAGCAGTGCTAACCACTGAGCCACCACGACTACCGCCCTATAACTCCTCTCTGTCACCCCCCACAGCATCCCGAATGATCCAGGCTTCTGAGCTTATGTTTACTTTATTATTTTATTACAGATTTCCAGTGTCTGCTGTCCTTTAATGATCTGAACAGCTCGGGTCAGGGCTTGCAGGACCGAAGAGAGTAATATCCTGTGACAGGTGACATGGATTGCACAGACAAAGGGACAGAGAGAGAGAGGGAGAGAGAGACAGTTTGGCTATAACCCAGAGCAAGTTAGCTGTGACCAAGACAATGGCTTGCAGCTTGTAACAGAGGTTATAGCCAAAACAAACAGCCAACAATTACTCAGCCTGTCAGCAGATACCTTTAATTGTGTATCTTATTTCGAAAGCTCTTTACTCTTGTGTCCGCCCACCTTCTGGCTGACTGTTCGTGAATTGAATCCTGTGTGTGTTCCAACACGCAGTCACAAGGACTGCATGGAAACAACAACAATGACCTACCCCTTAGCACTGAACTCGCTGGTTATCACTGAAGGAGGTCACTGACAAGGCCTGAGAGACAGGCACAGATGCCCCCTTCAAGTATCAGTGAGATACGGGGTAAAGCTCCCTCTACACTGTCCCCCCATCAAACCCTCCCAGGACAGGGACTGCACGGAGTTAGATACAAAGTAAAGCTCCCTCTACACTGTTCCCCCCATCAAACACTCCCAGGACAGGGACTGCACTGGGAGATCATGACCAGGGTGTGATGGGCCTTTGATGATGTTGTAGGAGATCATGACCAGGGTGTGATGGGCCTTTGATGGTGTTGTAGGAGATCATGACCAGGGTGTGATGGGCCTTTGATGATGATGTAGGAGATCATGACCAGGGTGTGATGGGCCTTTGATGATGTTGTAGGAGATCATGACCAGGGTGTGATGGGCCTTTGATGATGTTGTAGGAGATCATGACCAGGGTGTGATGGGCCTTTGATGATGATGTAGGAGATCATGACCAGGGTGTGATGGGCCTTTGATGGTGTTGTATGAGATCATGACCAGGGTGTGATGGGCCTTTGATGATGTTGTAGGAGATCATGACCAGGGTGTGATGGGCCTTTGATGGTGTTGTAGGAGATCATGACCAGGGTGTGATGGGCCTTTGATGATGATGTAGGGGATCATGACCAGGGTGTGATGGGCCTTTGATGGTGTTGTAGGAGATCATGACCAGGGTGTGATGGGCCTTTGATGGTGTTGTAGGAGATCATGACCAGGGTGTGATGAGCCTTTGATGATGTTGTAGGAGATCATGACCAGGGTGTGATGGGCCTTTGATGGTGTTGTAGGAGATCATGACCAGGGTGTGATGGACCTTTGATGATGATGTAGGAGATCATGACCAGGGTGTGATGGGCCTTTGATGGTGTTGTAGGAGATCATGACCAGGGTGTGATGGGCCTTTGATGATGATGTAGGAGATCATGACCAGGGTGTGATGGGCCTTTGATGGTGTTGTAGGAGATCATGACCAGGGTGTGATGGGCCTTTGATGGTGTTGTAGGAGATCATGACCAGGGTGTGATGGGCCTTTGATGATGTTGTAGGAGATCATGAACAGGGTGTGATGGGCCTTTGATGGTGTTGTAGGAGATCATGACCAGGGTGTGATGGGCCTTTGATGATGATGTAGGAGATCATGACCAGGGTGTGATGGGCCTTTGATGGTGTTGTAGGGGATCATGACCAGGGTGTGATGGGCCTTTGATGATGTTGTAGGAGATCATGACCAGGGTGTGATGGGCCTTTGATGATGTTGTAGGAGATCATGACCAGGGTGTGATGGGCCTTTGATGATGATGTAGGAGATAATGACCAGGGTGTGATGGGCCTTTGATGGTGTTGTTGAAGATCATGACCAGGGTGTGATGGGCCTTTGATGATGATGTAGGAGATCATGACCAGGGTGTGATGGGCCTTTGATGATGTAGTTGGAGATTATGACCAGGGAGTGATGGACCTTTGATGATGTTGTAGGAGATCATGACCAGGGTGTGATGGGCCTTTGATGGTGTTGTTGGAGATCATGACCAGGGTGTGATGGGCCTTTGATGATGTTGTATGAGATCATGACCAGGGTGTGATGGGCCTTTGATGGTGTTGTAGGAGATCATGACCAGGGTGTGATGGACCTTTGATGATGTTGTAGGAGATCATGACCAGGGTGTGATGGGCCTTTGATGATGTAGTTGGAGATCATGACCAGGGTGTGATGGGCCTTTGATGATGTTGTAGGAGATCATGACCAGGGTGTGATGGGCCTTTGATGATGTTGTAGGAGATCATGACCAGGGTGTGATGAGCCTTTGATGGTGTTGTAGGAGATCATGACCAGGGTGTGATGGGCCTTTGATGATGTTGTAGGAGATCATGACCAGGGTGTGATGGGCCTTTGATGATGTTGTAGGAGATCATGACCAGGGTGTGAAGGGCCTTTGATGGTGTTGTAGGAGATCATGACCAGGGTGTGATGGGCCTTTGATGGTGTTGTAGGAGATCATGACCAGGGTGTGATGGGCCTTTGATGATGTTGTAGGAGATCATGACCAGAGTGTGATGGGCCTTTGATGATGATGTAGGAGATCATGACCAGGGTGTGATGGGCCTTTGATGATATAGTTGGGGATTATGACCAGGGTGTGATGGACCTTTGATGATGATGTAGGAGATCATGACCAGGGTGTGATGGACCTTTGATGATGATGTAGGAGATCATGACCAGGGTGTGATGGACCTTTGATGATGATGTAGGAGATCATGACCAGGGTGTGATGGGTCTTAGATGATGTTGTAGGAGATCATGACCAGGGTGTGATTTGCCTTTGATGATGTTGTAGGAGATCATGACCAGGGTGTGATGGGCCTTTGATGATGATGTAGGAGATCATGACCAGGGTGTGATGGGCCTTTGATGATGTTGTAGGAGATCATGACCAGGGTGTGATGGGCCTTTGATGGTGTTGTAGGAGATCATGACCAGGGTGTGATGGACCTTTGATGGTGTTGTAGGAGATCATGACCAGGGTGTGATGGGTCTTTGATGATGATGTAAGAGATCATGACCAGGGTGTGATGGGCCTTTGATGATGTTGTAGGAGATCATGACCAGGGTGTGATGGGCCTTTGATGATGTTGTAGGAGATCATGACCAGGGTGTGATGGGCCTTTGATGATATAGTTGGGGAATATGACCAGGGTGTGATGGGCCTTTGATGATGATGTAGGAGATCATGACCAGGGTGTGATGGGTCTTAGATGATGTTGTAGGAGATCATGACCAGGGTGTGATGGGCCTTTGATGTTGTTGTAGGAGATCATGACCAGGGTGTGATGGGTCTTAGATGATGTTGTAGGAGATCATGACCAGGGTGTGATGGGCCTTTGATGATGATGTAGGAGATCATGACCAGGGTGTGATGGGCCTTTGATGATGTTGTAGGAGATCATGACCAGAGTGTGATGGGCCTTTGATGATGATGCAGGAGATCATGACCAGGGTGTGATGGTCCTTTGATGATGATGTAGGAGATCATGACCAGGGTGTGATGGGTCTTAGATGATGTTGTAGGAGATCATGACCAGGGTGTGATGGGCCTTTGATGATGATGTAGGAGATCATGACCAGGGTGTGATGGGCCTTTGATGATGTTGTAGGAGATCATGACCAGAGTGTGATGGGCCTTTGATGATGATGCAGGAGATCATGACCAGGGTGTGATGGTCCTTTGATGATGATGTAGGAGATCATGACCAGGGTGTGATGGACCTTTGATGATGTTGTAGGAGATCATGACCAGGGTGTGATGGGCCTTTGATGATGTTGTAGGAGATCATGACCAGGGTGTGATGGACCTTTGATGGTGTTGTAGGAGATCATGACCAGGGTGTGATGGACCTTTGATGATGTTGTAGGAGATCATGACCAGGGTGTGATGGGCCTTTGATGGTGTTGCAGGAGATCATGACCAGGGTGTGATGGGCCTTTGATGATGTTGTAGGAGATCATGACCAGGGTGTGATGGGCCTTTGATGGTGTTGTAGGAGATCATGACCAGGGTGTGATGGGCCTTTGATGATGAATTAGGAGATCATGACCAGGGTGTGATGGGCCTTTGATGATGATGTAGGAGATCATGACCTGGGTGTGATGGGCCTTTGATGATGATGTAGGAGATCATGACCAGGGTGTGATGGGCCTTTGATGGTGTTGTAGGAGATCATGACCAGGGTGTGATGGGCCTTTGATGATGATGTAGGAGATCATGACCAGGGTGTGATGGGCCTTTGATGATGTTGTAGGAGATCATGACCAGGGTGGGATGGGCCTTTGATGGTGTTGTAGGAGATCATGACCAGGGTGTGATGGAGCTTTGATGATGATGTAGGAGATCATGACCAGGGTGTGATGGGCCTTTGATGATGTTGTAGGAGATCATGACCAGGGTGGGATGGGCCTTTGATGGTGTTGTAGGAGATCATGACCAGGGTGGGATGGGCCTTTGATGATGATGTAGGAGATCATGACCAGGGTGTGATGGGCCTTTGATGATGTTGTAGGAGATCATGACCAGGGTGTGATGGGCCTTTGATGATGATGTAGGAGATCATGACCAGGGTGTGATGGGCCTTTGATGATGTTGTAGGAGATCATGACCAGGGTGTGATGGGCCTTTGATGATGTTGTAGGAGATCATGACCAGGGTGTGATGGGCCTTTGATGATGATGTAGGAGATCATGACCAGGGTGTGATGGGCCTTTGATGGTGTTGTATGAGATCATGACCAGGGTGTGATGGGCCTTTGATGATGTTGTAGGAGATCATGACCAGGGTGTGATGGGCCTTTGATGGTGTTGTAGGAGATCATGACCAGGGTGTGATGGGCCTTTGATGGTGTTGTAGGAGATCATGACCAGGGTGTGATGGGCCTTTGATGATGATGTAGGAGATCATGACCAGGGTGTGATGGGCCTTTGATGGTGTTGTAGGAGATCATGACCAGGTTGTGATGGGCCTTTGATGGTGTTGTAGGAGATCATGACCAGGGTGTGATGGGCCTTTGATGATGTTGTAGGAGATCATGACCAGGGTGTGATGGGCCTTTGATGATGATGTAGGAGATCATGACCAGGGTGTGATGGGCCTTTGATGATGTTGTAGGAGATCATGACCAGGGTGTGATGGGCCTTTGATGGTGTTGTAGGAGATCATGACCAGGGTGTGATGGGTCTTTGATGATGTTGTAGGAGATCATGACCAGGGTGTGATGGGCCTTTGATGATGTTGTAGGAGATCATGACCAGGGTGTGATGGGCCTTTGATGATGATGTAGGAGATCATGACCAGGGTGTGATGGGCCTTTGATGGTGTTGTAGGAGATCATGACCAGGGTGTGATGGGCCTTTGATGGTGATGTAGGAGATCATGACCAGGGTGTGATGGGCCTTTGATGGTGATGTAGGAGATCATGACCAGGGTGTGATGGGCCTTTGATGATGTTGTTGGAGATTATGACCAGGGTGTGATGGGCCTTTGATGGTGATGTAGGAGATCATGACCAGGGTGTGATGGGCCTTTGATGGTGTTGGTAAACATTCTACTGCAACAAGGACTCAAATGGAGTCCGTGGATGGGAGAATGTGAGGACTACAGATGCTGGAGATCAGAGCTGAAAATGTGTTGGAGATGGTCCTTGGAAGCTGCCTGACCTGTTGCGCTTTTCCATCAACACATTTTAAGCTCTGATCTCCAGCATCTGTCGTCCTCACTTTCTCCTAGATGATTTTAACCTACTGCGAATCCTCTTGCAAGGATGTCTTCTCTCCTGCTCCTTGGATGCTGCCTGACCTGCTGCGCTTTTCCAGCAACACACTTTCAGCTCCGTGGATGGGAGGCTGGCTTCTGTGACGGTCTGGGCTGTGTGAGCCACCCTTTGTAGTTTCTCCGGTGGATCTGTCAAAGTTGGTGTGAGGCCTTAGGGACAGGCTGGATTACTGAGCCATCTGAGGAAGATGAGTTTTTGTGCTGCGTTCATTGCCATCGCTCCTGCATGGGAAGTCCTGGACCAATTCCCATTATCACCCTTCCCCTCTCCACCACCACTCTGTTTATTCAGGGGCGTATCCTCGTCCTCTGAAGTCAATAATCGGTTGTTTAGTTTTGCCGACACCGAGGGAGAGAGGGTGTTTCTCACCGCTCCCCGTCACCAGGCCCTCTATCTCTCTTTTGCATTCCGTCTCACTGTTTTTTGATATCCATCCTACTGTCCCCATCAAACCATCCCAGGACAGTCACAGCGCCGGGTTAGATACACAGGGAAGTTCTCTCTATTATTTTAAACTGAAATTAAAGCTCCCTGAACACGGTGTGCACCAAGATCTGAGGACAGATATAACATGTGGTTGCAAACACAATCAAGTACTCTCTACTCTTCTAAATGGAAAGTGAATCTCCTGTGGTACTGTCCCCGTCAGGCTCTCCCAAGACATGGGGCTCGATGTAGAGGAAAGCTCCTTATACTCTCTCGCCATCAGGTATTCCAAGTATTTTAAAAAAGGTGACTTTCGAACCACCTGTTACAGGACACGAGGGATGAATGAAGGGTTAATCTACCATTTGGAAATGTGATTCGGAGTGGATCACATGCGCGACAGAGTAACATTGCTGTACCCCCTGGTCTCTGCTCAGCATTATTGTAATGTCACCTGTCCGTCGGATGCAGTCAAAGGGAGCGCTCAAATTTCACTCATACAAGGAGCTGTGAGTGTGTGCTGGAGCTGGGCGGGTGTGAGACAGAGCTGTGAGTGTGTGTGTGTGACAGAGCTGTGAGTGTGTGTGTGTGTGTGAGAGACAGAGTTGTGAGCGTGTGTGTGTGTGAGAGAGACAGAGCTGTGAGTGTGTGCTGGAGCTGGGCGGGTGTGAGACAAAGCTGTGAGTGTGTGTGTGTGTGACAGAGCTGTGAGTGTGTGTGTGTGTGTGAGAGACAGAGTTGTGAGCGTGTGCTGGAGCTGGGCGGGTGTGAGACAAAGCTGTGTGTGTGTGTGTGAGAGACAGAGCTGTGAGTGTGTGTGTGTGACAGAGCTGTGAGTGTGTGTGTGTGTGTGTGAGACAGAGCTGTGAGTGTGTGTGTGTGACAGAGCTGTGAGTGTGTGTGTGTGACAGAGCTGTGAGTGTGTGTGTGAGACAGAGCTGTGTGTGTGTGTGTGTGTGTGTGTGAGACAGAGCTGTGAGTGTGTGTGTGTGTGTGAGAGACAGAGCTGTGAGTGTGTGCTGGAGCTGGGCGGGTGTGAGACAGAGCTGTGAGTGTGTGTGTGTGAGACAGAGCTGTGAGTGTGTGTGTGTGACAGAGCTGTGAGTGTGTGTGTGTGTGTGAGACAGAGCTGTGAGTGTGTGTGTGTGACAGAGCTGTGAGTGTGTGTGTGTGTGTGTGTGAGACAGAGCTGTGAGTGTGTGTGTGTGTGTGAGAGACAGAGCTGTGTGTGCGTGTTGGAGCTGTGAGTGTGTGTGAGACAGAGCTGTGAGTGTGAGTGAGTGTGAGACAGGGGACAGGGAGTCCTCACCTACAGGAAGTGTGGCTGGCTCTGGGACACAAACCAGGGAGTGAGTGTGAGGTGTGACGGAGCCCCATGGTTGGTTCAAGATCGGGAGGAGGCGGTGGAGGGGGTGGGGGTGCAGCGGCCGGGAAAGCGAAGTTTTCGGTGGAGGAACTGTACGGCCTTAACACCAACAAGAAGCCCAAGTGCGTGGGGCCACCAGTCAAGTCGGCTATGGGCAGGGTCCCTGGCCAGAGGGATGACCTGCTCACGGAGGAGACCAGGAAAGCCCTGGAGAATCACAGGCTGGAGATGTTCCTCCAGGAATGCCAGCTTTCACTGCATGATACTGTCGCCGAGAGCACTGGCATGTTGTACAGGTGAGGGGTTCACCATTGGACGTGCCCCCAGTCCCTAACCTCTTCGCCAGACTCTGCACCCACTCCCCTCACCCACCCTTCTCCCACTCCCCTCACCCACCCTTCTCCCACTTCCCTCACCCACCCTTCTCCCATTCCCCTCCCTTCAGCAGCTCCTTAAACACCCCTCTCCCCCCCCCCCCCCCCCCCCCCACCAAATGTCTGTCATCCCCAATCCCGACCTCCCGAACTCCCTGTCATGCAGGGATCTGTTTTGAGATGTGTTGGAGTGCTTGGTAAATGGAAATCACTGTCGTGGCCAACACAGAAAATTGCCAGCACAGGCTATTTGGCCCATCTGCTTTGTGCTGGGGCTTCTGTGTATGAGACAGAGCTGTGTGTGTCTGTGTGTGTGTCTGTGAGGGTGTGTGGGTGAAGGTGTGGGTGTGGGTGTGAGGGTGGGTGTGTGTGAGGGTGTGTGTGTGAGGGTGTGTGTGTGTGACAAGGTGTGTGTGTCTGTGTGTGTGTGAGAGAGTGTTTTTGTGTGAGGGTGTGTGTGGGTGTGTGTGTGAGGTTGTGTGTGTGGGTATGTGTGAGGATGTGTGTGTGTGAGGTTGTGTGTGAGGGGGTGTGTGAGGGTGTGTGTGAGGGTGTGTGTGTGAGGATGTGTGTGAGGGGGTGTGTGAGGGTGTGTGTGTGAGGGTGTGTATGTGTGCATGTGCGTGTGAGGGTGTGTGTGTATGTGTGTTTGAGGGTGTGTGCATGTGAGGTTGTGTGTGAGGGTGTGTGTGATGGTGTGTGTGCGATGGTGTGTGTGAGGGTGTGTGTGTATGTGTGTGTGAGGGTGTGTGCATGTGAGGTTGTGTGTGAGGGAGTGTGTGATGGTGTGTGTGTGAGGGTGTGTGTGAGGGTGTGTGTGTGAGGTTGTGTGTGAGGGTGTGTGTGTGAGGATGTGTGTGAGGGTGTGTGTGTGAGGGTGTGTGTATGTGTGTGGAAGGGTGTGTGTGTATGTGCATGTGAGGGTGTGTGTATGTGTGAGTGACAGACACACACCCATTTCCACTCCAAACCCCCCCCCCCACCCCTGACCGGTGTATCCTCCTATTCCTGTCTCCCTCATGTGTTTATCCAGCATTCCCCCCCCCCCCCCCCCGACATTGACCCCCCCATCTCCATAGTCACCTCCAGCTCCCACACTGATCCTTATCTGTGTAACCTTCTCTATCACCCAACTACTCTCTCTGTCTCTGTAACACCCTCCAAATCCTGCACCACACCCCATCTCTGTGACCTGCTCCTGGTTCTATCTTGTTCCTTTCTCCGTAACCTCTTCCAAATCCGATAGCACAACTTATCTGTTTAATCTCCTCCCAACCCAAGTCTCCTCCCTATCTCTGTAACCTCCTCCAGCCCCTACACCCCTCCCTATCTCTGTAACTCCCTCCAGCCCCTACATCCCTCCCTATCTCTGTAACTTCCTCCAGCCCCAACATCCCTCCCTATCTCTGTAACCACCTCGATCCCCTACACCCCTCCCTATCTCTATAACCCCCTCCAGCCCATACACCCCCCTATCTCTGTAACCCCCTCCAGCCCCTACACCCCTCCCTATCTCTGTAACCACCTCGATCCCCTACACCCCTCCCTATCTCTATAACCCCCTCCAGCCCATACACCCCCCTATCTCTGTAACCCCCTCCAGCCCCTACACCCCTCCCTATCTCTGTAACCTCCTCGATCCCCTACACCCCTCCCTATCTCTATAACCCCCTCCAGCCCATACACCCCCCTATCTCTGTAACCCCCTCCAGCCCCTACACCCCTCCCTATCTCTGTAACCCCCTCCAGCCCCTACACCCCCTCCCTATCTCTGTAACCCCCCTCCAGTCTCTACACCCCCTCCCTATCTCTGTAACCTCCTCCAGCCCCTACACCCCCTCCCTATCTCTGTAACTCCCACCAGCCCTACACCCCTCCCCATCTCTGTAACCCCCTCGAGTCCCTACACCCCTCCCTATCTCTGTAAACCCCTCCAGCCCCTACACCCCCTCCCTATCTCTATAACCCCCTCCAGCCCCTACACCCCTCCCTATCTCTGTAACCCCCTCCAGCCCCTACACACCCTCCCTATCTCTGTAACCCCCTCCAGCCCCTACAACCCTCCCTATCTCTGTAACCCCCTCCAGCCCCTACACCCCTCCCTATCTCTGTAAGCCCCTCCAGCCCCTACACCCCTCCCTATCTCTGTAAACCCCTCCAGCCCCTACATCCCTCCCTATCTCTGTAACCCCCTCCAGCCCCTACACCCCTTCCCTATCTCTGTAACCCCCTCCAGCCCCTACACCCCTCTCTATCTCTGTAACCCCCCTATCAGATACCAAGCATGCACACATGAAAACACACATTCTGTCACGCGCATACACACACACATATCTACAGGCAGCCAATCCATGTACCGTTTTATACATTTTAAGCTATATTTCCTTTCTTCTCTACCTCGTACCAAACACTTCACCATGATGGTATGATGGCTCAGTGGTTAGCACTGCTGCTTCACAGCGCTACGGACCTGGGTTCAATCCCAGCCTCGGGCACCTGACTGTGTGGAGTTTGCACATTCTCCCCGTGTCTGTGTGGGTTTCCTCCGGGTGCTCCGGTTTCCTCCCACAGTCCAAAGATGCGCAGATTAGGGTGGATTGGCCATGCAAAATTACCCCATAGTGTTCAGGGATGTGTGGGTTAGGGTGGATTAGCCGTGCTAAATTGCCCCATAGTGTTCAGGGATGTGTGGGTTAGGGTGGATTAGCCGTGCTAAATTGTCCCATAGTGTTCAGGGATGTGTAGGTTAGGGTGGATTGGCCATGCTAAATTGCCCCATAGTGTTCAGGGATGTGTAGGTTAGGTGCATAAGTCAGGGGTAAATTCAGTGTATGGAAATTAGTCTGGGTGGGTTACTCTTCGGAGGGTCGGTGTGGCTGTGTTGGGTCGAAGGGCCTGTTTCCACACTGTCGGATGTCTCTGACAGTGAGCTGGAAGTTAGAGGTGAACTGTGCCACGGATATGGTGTGAGACATTCCCCTCACTGGGCAACTCATCACTGCCTCGCGAGAGACCCCTCGAATTCCTTTCTTCGGCCAGCGGATCTCCGAGTTGCGATATTGCTTTCAGAAACCTGGAGCTCACACCCCCAAGCTGCCCGTTGTCTGTAGCACGAAAAATGGAATGAGCTGCTCCCCTCAAAACCAATGAAGCATCCGGTTTGAACGGGCTCCCCCTTTCCTAACCACACATCCCTCTCGACTAGTTGCAACAAGTTTGATTGAGAAGCTGATCCCATTCCGGGTGGATCTCTCCCTTCCAGACCCACAAACAAGGTTGCATTTTAACAGGGAGACAATTTGACAGGAACTACATTGTGTTCTGGCACTAAGGGGGTCAGTAAAGGTGGATAAAGTGCGGTAGGTCAGGCAGCCTCTGAGGAGCGAGAGAGTTGGTGTTTCCGGCAGGATTAAAGGAGGCCATTCGGTCCATCGGGCCTCTACAAACAAGCATCACCATATCAGGCCAATCTCCTGCACTTCCCATTTCTGTCCACATAACTATCCAATGCCTCCAATGAACTTGCCCCCACCACATTTCCAGGAAGTGTATTTCACCCCCTAACTGGGCGGCACGGTGTCTCAGTGGTTAGCACTGCTGCCTCACAGCACCATGGTCCCAGGTTCGATCCCAGCCTCGGGCGACCATCTGGGTGGAGTTTGCACATTCTCCCCGTGTCTGCGTGGGTTTCCTCCGGGTGCTCCGGTTTCCTCCCACAGTCCAAAGATGTGTAGGTTAGGGTGGATTGGCCATGCTAAATTGCCACAGAGTGTTCAGGGATGTGTAGGTTAAGGCGGAATGGCCATGCTAAATTGCCCCATAGTGTTCAGGGATGTGTAGGTTAGGGTGGATTGGCCGTGCTAAATTGCCCCATAGTGTTCGGGGATGTGTGGGTTAGGGTGGATTGGCCATGCTAAATTACCCCATAGTGTTCGGGGATGTGTAGGTTAGGGTGGATTGGCCATGTTAAATTGCCCCATAGTGTTCGGGGATGTGTGGGTTAGGGTGGATTGGCCATGCTAAATTACCCCATAGTGTTCGGAGATGTGTAGGTTAGGGTAGATTGGCCGTGGGAAATTACCCCATAGTGTTCGGGGATGTGTAGGTTAGGGTGGATTGGCCATGCTAAATTACCCCATAGTGTTCGGAGATGTGTAGGTTAGGGTGGATTGGCCATGCTAAATTACCCCATAGTGTTCAGGGATGTGTAGGTTAGGGTAGATTGGCCATGCTAAATTACCCCATAGTGTTCGGGGATGTGTAGGTTAGGGTGGATTGGCCATGCTAAATTACCCCATAGTGTTCAGGGATGTGTGGGTTAGGGTGGATTGGCCTTGCTAAATTACCCCATAGAGTGAGGTGCGTTCGTCAGAGGGAAATGGGTCTGGGTGGATTACTCTTCGGAGGGTCGGTGTGAACGTGTTGGGCCGAAGGGCCTGTTTCCACCCTGTAGGGAATCTAATCTAAAACTACTCGCTGTGTGGAAACGTTATCCCTCACATCGTCCTTTGTGCCTTACTTTCGATCTACACAGCTCTTGTCCCTTCCAAGAGCAGGAACAGCTTCCCCCAATCTACTCCGTCCAGCCCTCTCCTGATTCTGAAAACCTCAATGAAGTCTCCTCTACAGCCTCCTTCTCTCCGAGGGGAACGGGCCTAACGTCTTCAGTCCCTCCTCATCACTGACGTTTCTCCTTCCCAGATCCATCCAGGCCTTCTTCGGTTAACAAACAAGGAGTTTATTAATTATTGAGTGCGAGGAGAAATAGTAACACGCACACAGATTAGAAATAAGAGGAAAGTTCAAAAAAGGTACAAGTTTAATAAAGCACGAACAGGTATGTAACTCAACAGCTGATAGCTGATAATTGTGTGCTTGCTGTGGGTGGTACTCATTGTGTTGATAATGGTTGCTAAACAGTCAATTTCAAGATTGAGATTTCGATGTCCTGTTGGGTATGGGCCGGGTGCTGGCAGGTCGGTCTAGAATAGGTGGGCGGCACGGTGGCTCAGTGGTTAGCACTGCTGCCCCACAGCATTAGTGACCAGGGTTCGATTCCAGCCTCGGGCGACTGTCTGTGTGGAGTTTGCACATTCTCCCCGTGTCTGTGTGGGTTTCCTCCGGGTGCTCCGGTTTCCTCCCACAGTCCAAAAGATGTGCAGGTCAGGGTGAATTGGCCATGCTAAATTGCCCGTAGTGTTAGGAGCTTTAGTCAGAAGGAAATGGGTCTGGGTGGATTACTCTTCGGAGGGTTGGTGTGGACTTGTTGGGCCAAAGGGCCTGTTTCCACACTGCACCGAACACTACGGGCAATTTAGCATGGCCAATTCACCCTAACCTGCACATCTTTGGATTGTGGGAGGAAACCGGAGGAAACCCACGCAGACACGGGGAGAATGTGCAAACTCCACATGGTCAGTCGCCCGAGGCTGGAATTGAACCCGGGTCCCTGGCGCTGTGAGGCAGCAGTGCTAACCACTGAGCCACCGTGCCGCCCTGAGGTAATTAATTGGATTAATAGTGACAAAGCCACAGGACCTGATGGTTTCTGTCTGAAGATATTGAAGGAAATAAGGAGTGACATTGTGGACACCACAATTATAATCTCTCAAAGTTCCCTCGATATTTCCATCTGGATTGGAAAATTGCCACTTCGATTTTTAAGAAGAAGGAAAACCAGAGAAACTCAAGCCAGTTGACATAGCATCTGTGGCAGGGAAATTACTGGAGTCTGTAATCAAGGGTGGAGTAACTGAACACCTTGAAAAATATTCAGTTAATCACAGATGTTATCTGTATGGGCCCCCCAGAAGGCATTTGATAAAATTCCAGATAAGAGACTATTAACTCAGGAATAAGCCCACGGAACTGGCAAATTACTGACTTAGCTGGGACATTAGTTGAGTGGCAGGTGACAGAAGGAGGGATAATGGACAGAAGGAGGATGTGACAAGTAATGTCCTACTTGGATCTCTGTTAGAGCCTCAATTATTCCCATTCTTTATTGATAACTTGGGTAATGGCATAGAGCTGGGAGTGTGTTGCTGGAAAATCACAGCAGGGTCAGGCTTTCCTGATGAAGGGCTTCGGCCTGAAACGTCGATTTTCCTGCCCCTCGGATGCTGCCTGACCGGTTGTGCTTTTCCAGCAACACACTCTCAACTCTGACCTCCAGCATCTGCAGGCCTCGCTGTCTCCTCACGGCATAGAATGTCGTGCATCCAGAGTTAGAGCAAAGTTAGAGGGCCTTGATAGCTGTGTAGAGGAGAGCGTAAAATTACCAAGAGCTATTGATAGATGAAGCGAGTGGGCAAAGCTGTAGCAGATGGAGTTTGGTGTGAGAGAGTGTGAGGTATCCATCTTGAACAGGAAAACGATAGATCAGGGTACTTTCTAGATGGTACGAATTTAAATACAGTTCAAAGTTTATGCGAAGATTTGTAGCTCGGGTGCTCGTTGTTGTGGTTCTGTTCGCCAAGCTGGAAGTTTTTGTTGCAAACGTTTCGTCCCCTGGCTAGGCGACATCATCAGTGCTTGGGAGCCTCCTGCGAAGCGCTTCTTTGATGTTTCCTCCGGTGTTTATAGTGGTCTGTCCCTGCCGCTTCCGGTTGTCAGTTTCAGCTGTCCGCTGTAGTGGTTGGTATATTGGGTCCAGGTCGATGTGTTTGTTGATGGAGTTTGTGGATGAGTGCCATGCTTCTAGGAATTCCCTGGCTGTTCTCTGTCTGGCTTGCCCTATGATAGTAGTGTTGTCCCAGTCGAATTCATGTTGCTTGTTGTCTGCGTGTGTGGCTACTGAGGTTAGCTGGTCGAGTCGTTTCGTGGCTAGTTGGTGTTCATGTATGCGGATTGTTAGCTGTCTTCCTGTTTGTCCTATATAGTGTTTAGTGCAGTCCTTGCATGGGATTTTGTACACTACATTAGTTAAATACAGTGGCTATCCAAAGTTCAGGTGGGTGGTTCTTTTAAAATGTCCTTAAAAATCCAAAGACGTGCAGGTCAGGTGAATTGACTGTGAATTGACTGTGAATTGACTGTGAATTGACTGTGCTCAATTGCCCGTGATGATAGGTGCATTAATCAGCTGGGCTGGGGAATGGGTCTGGGTGGGTCACTCTGCGGAGGGTCAGCGCGGACTTGTTGGGCCGAAGGGCCTGTTTCCCATAGGGGATCTAACCGAATCGAACTATGCCACAAACATCATCAAGAAAGCCAATGCCTTTGTCTCGAGAGGACTAATACAAGGATATAGACGTTATGCTGCAGTTATACAAAAGGATGTGGCCTCCTCTATATTGGGGAGACAGGCCGCCTACTTGCGGAGCGATTCAGAGAGCACCTCTGGGCCACCCGGACGAACCAACCCAACCAACCTGTAGCACAGCATTTCAACTCCCCCTCCCACTCCACTGAGGATATGCAGGTCATTGGACTCATCCACCGCCAAACCACAACAACCCGACGGTCGGAGGAGGAGCGTCTTATCTTCCGACTGGGAACCCTCCAACCGCAGGGGATGAACTTGGACTTCACCAGTTTCTTCATCCCCCCTCCCCCCACCTTGTCTCAGCCGGATCCCTCCAGCCCGGCACCGCCTTCCTGACCTGCAGTCTTCTTCTTGACCTCTCCGCCTCCATCCTACTCCGACCTATCACCCTCACCTTGACCTCTTTCCACCTATCACATTTCCAACGCCCCTCCTCCAAGTCCCTCCTCCCTACCTTTTATCTTCTCCTGCTGAACACTCTCTGCTCATTCCTGAAGAAGGGCCTGTGCCCGAAACGTCGAATCTCCTGTTCCCTGGATGCTGCCTGACCTGCTGTGCTGTTCCAGCAATAAAGTTTCAACTGCAGTTATACAAAACCCAAGTTGAACAATTTTCTTGGTTCTTTGACCCCATTTGGGGCACTGTGAGTGGGTCTGGTCACCGCACTTTAGGAAGGATATAGTGACCTTGGAGTGTGTAGAACCTGAACTTCAGGGGTATGGTTATGAGTAGAGATTGTGAAAACTATACCTGTTTTCTCTAGGATCTCCGAAGTTAAGGGGCGATCTGATTAAAGTCTTCAAGATATTAACAGGGAAAGACAGGGTAGATAAAAATAAACTATTTCCACTGGTTGTTGGTTCTAGAACTGGGGGGCATAGACTAGAGATTAGGATCAGACTCTTCAGGAGAAATATTCAGAAGCACTTCTACGCAGAGAAAGGGTGATAGTGGCTTGGAATGCTCTGCCAAGTATGGCAGGGGATACCGGATCAGGTGATTGTAAATCTGAGAGAGGCAAAATCTTGCTGCAGAGGTATTAAGGGAAGTAGGCTGACTGTATGGAGTTAGGTCATAGACCAGTCATGACCTCGTTGGGTGGCAGAACAGGCTTGAAGGGCTGAATGGCCTCTTCCGCTTCCTACCTCCATTTCGTTTTGTCTGCCTTGCCAGTTTGCTGACTTCTAGCCACGGGGCGAGAGAGTCCCTTTACTTGCAACGCAAGGGTGACCAGGGTACTAGACCTTTAACCACGACTTTCACAGCCCACTAACACCTCATACACATGGGAATGGTCAGTCCCACTAGCACACGCCAGTAGAGCTTTTGTTAACCCCGCACTTGTCTATTCATGTCGGGTAAAGCCAGGATATTTGCACTGGGGAATAGAACCAGTCCAGGTACAATGGCCAAAATTGAGTCCTTGTTTCAAACGGAAAAACAAAATTTGTGTCTGCAGTTTGAGACATAGCCTTTAGGGAGCTGGTTTGCTGTTAAACAGGGGCTTGGTCAGGCTCTTGATACCTGTGTAGTCACAAGAGATCATAGTCCAATCTGTACCTCGAAAAGAATTGTCATTGGCAATTCACTTTGTATCTTTATAGATTCCCTACAGTGTGGAAACAGGCCCTTTGGCCCAACAAGACCACATTGACCCTCCAGAAAGTAACTCACCCAGACATATTCCCCTATTTTATCATCCTGTATTTACCCCTGACTAATGCACTTAACCCACACATTCCTGAACACTATGGGTAATTTAACATGGCCGATTCACCCTAACCTGCACATCTTTGGACTGTGGGAGGAAACCGGAGCACCTGGAGGAAACCCACGCAGACACGGGGAGAATGTGCAAACTCCACACAGTCAGTCGCCTGAGACTAACCACTGAGCTACCATGCCACCTTTATGTAGGACATTCCATGGGGGTCTCTCTCTCTCTCTCGGCTCCCTCTCTCTCGGCTCTCTCTCTCTCTCTCACTCTCTCCCTGCACACATGCGTGCGCGCGCGCGCACACACACACACACACATTTCATTCACAGCTGCAGCCATTTTTGGCTCTATCAATTCTGTTTTAAAAACATGGTTTGGAAGTACCAGTTAAAACTGTCCGCAGTGCTTGAGGGATCTAGCCTGTGGACATGGCAGGTGTTATAACAGAGAGGAACATGGACATTTGTGGCCCACCTGCATCCTGAGCTTCTTAAAGGGGCATCCCTCTTGTAACAGGACTCACAGGCTTTGTGCTTTTCTTGCAGGAATATGGGACGATCAGGTCTGCGAGTCTCTTGTGTGGGAATAGGTGAGTAATAACCAGGAGGGAATGGGATTGAGTGTGGGCAGTGACCTAGTGTGAGACTTACTGTTGGCATCTGTGACTTAGCAACGAGCCTCTGATTGGCAGTGACAATCATAGAACAGTACAGCAAAGTACAGGCCCTTCGGCCCTTGATGTTGTGCTATCCTTTTATCTTACTCTAAGATCAAACTAACCTACTTTTTTACTTTCTTCCATGCACCAGTTGCTTAAATGTCCCTCACTCTACTTCCACTACTGGCCGTGCATTCCACACACCCATCACTCTCTGTGTAAAGAACCTCCCTCTGACATCTCCCCTAAACCTTCCTCCAATCACCTTAGATTTATGAACGCTTGTGAGAGCCGTTCCACCTGATAAAAAAAGTCTCTGATGATCCCGTATATCTCTGCCTCTCATTATCTTGTACACCTCTATCAAGTTGCCTCTCATCCTTCTTCACTTCAATGAGGAAATAAGGGAAGCCCTGTGTTTGATCGAAGTTGGGTCAAAAGATCTGTTTCCATGCTGTATGGCTCTGTGACTGCTGATGTGGGGCCATTATTTTACTCAGTCAGTAGTACTTCCGCAGAGACCAGTATCCAGTCACCAAGTCACTCTTTAATTAAACATGGAAAGTCCTTGACTCTAGTACAGCCCCGTTAGAGTCAACTCCCAGGGAGTTTGATGAAGGGCTCTTGCCCGAAATGTCGATTTTTCTGCTCCTCGGATGCTGCCTGACCTGCTGAGCACCACCACTCTAATCTAGACTGTCCCATTTGTAACAGTCAGCTAAGGCTCCTTGATTGGAGTGGATTAACAGCTCCAATCGGGGAACTCATATTCTGTGGCGTCATCCTAGCTCTCCTCGTCCCGTAGTCTTCGTTCCTGTTCTTTGTCGGTCTTCCGATTAAGTTAAAGAGCCAAAGGTGGTGTTCTAATTAACGACAGGTCAAAGGTCATGCATTTGGTCACCAGTTCAGAGGCTACACCCAACCTTTTGTCCAGGAGGGTGGGAATTGTGTCAGGAAGTCGGGGGGGTGGGGGGGGGGGTGGAGACTGGAGCAAAGACAGAACAAGGTACTGGGAGATACCTGGGAAGAGATGCAGAGTCGGAGGGAGGGGAGGTTTCTGTCAGCAAGCGAGTTAGATCACACTCTCAGGAACTCGGAGTTATTTAACCTGTTGTTCGTTTTCTTTCCAGGAAGCTGGGTCACACTCGGGTCTCAGATCTCAGACGAGGTGAGTGCTTGCCAGGCCTAGATGTTGCTTCATTCCTCTCTACAAGTGGTGGCTCACAGTCTGCTCCAATCAATGGGGCGGCACGGTGGCTCAGCAGTTAGCACTGCTGCCTCACTGCGCCAGGGACCCAGGTTCGATTCCAGCCTCGGGCGACTGTGTGGAGTTTGCACATTCTCCCCGTGTCTGGGGAGAATGTATAGGGGAGGTATAGGGAAGGTATAGGGGAGATGTCAGGGGTGGGTTCTTTACCCAGAGAGTGGTGGGGGCATGGAATGCACTGCCTGTGGGAGTGGTAGAGTCAGAATCTTTGGTGACCTTTAAGCGGCAATTAGATAGGTACATGGATGGGTGCTTAAGCTAGGACAAATGTTCAGCACAACATCATGGGCCGAAGGGCCTGTTCTGTGCTGTATTGTTCTATGTTCTATGTTCTATGTCTGTATGTGGGTTTCCTCCGGGTGCTCTGGTTTCCTCCCACAATCCAAAGATGTGTATGTTAGGGTAAATTGGCCATGCTAAATTACCCCATAGTGTTCAGGGATGTGTAGGTTAGGGTGGATTGGCCGTGCTAAATTACCCCATAGTGTTCAGGGATGTGTGGGTTAGGGTGGATTGGCCGTGCTAAATTACCCCATAGTGTTCAGGGATGTGTAGGTTAGGGTGGACTGGCCATGCTAAATTGCCCCATAGTGTTCAGGGATGTGCAGGTTAGGGTGGATTGGCCATCCTAAATTGCCCCATAGTGTTCAGGGATATGTAGGTTAGAGTGGATTGGCCATGCTAAATTACCCCATAGTGTTCAGGGATGTGTGGGTTAGGGTGGATTGGCCATGCTAAATTGCCCCATAGTGTTCAGGGATGTGTAGGTTAGGGTGGATTGGCCATGCTAAATTACCCCATAGTGTTCAGGGATGTGCAGGTTAGGGTGGATTGGCCATGCTAAATTACCCCATAGTGTTCAGGGATGTGCAGGTTAGGGTGCATTGGCCATGCTAAATTACCCCATAGTGTTCAGGGATGTGTAGGTTAGGGTGGATTGGCCATGCTAAATTACCCCATAGTGTTCAGGGATGTGTAGATTAGGGTGGGTTGGCCATGCTAAATTGTCCCATAGTGTTCAGGGATGTGTAGGTTAGGGTGGATTGGCCATGCTAAATTGCCCCATAGTGTTCAGGGATGTGTAGGTTAGGGTGGATTGGCCATGCTAAATTACCCCATAGTGTTCAGGGATGTGTCGGTTAGGGTGGATTGGCCATGCTAAATTACCCCATAGTGTTCAGGGATGTGTAGGTTAGTGTGGGTTGGCCATGCTAAATTACCCCATAGTGTTCAGGGATGTGTAGGTTAGGGTGGGTTGGCCATGCTAAATTACCCCATAGTGTTCAGGGATGTGCAGGTTAGGGTGGATTGGCCATGCTAAATTGCCCCATAGTGTTCAGGGATGTGTAGGTTAGGGTGGATTGGCCATGCTAAATTACCCCATAGTGTTCAGGGATGTGTAGGTTAGGGTGGGTTGGCCATGCTAAATTGTCCCATAGTGTTCAGGGATGTGTAGGTTAGGGTGGATTGGCCATGCTAAATTGCCCCATAGTGTTCAGGGATGTGCAGGTTAGGGTGGATTGGCCATGCTAAATTACCCCATAGTGTTCAGGGATGTGTAGGTTAGGGTGGGTTGGCCATGCTAAATTACCCCATAGTGTTCAGGGATGTGTAGGTTAGGGTGGATTGGCCATGCTAAATTACCACATAGTGTTCAGGGATGTGCAGGTTAGGGTGGATTGGCCATGCTAAATTACCACATAGTGTTCAGGGATGTGTAGGTTAGGGTGGATTGGCTGTGCTAAATTGCCCCATAGTGTTCAGGGATGTGCAGGTTAGGGTGGATTGGCCATGCTAAATTACCCCGGAGTGTTCAGGGATGTGTAGGTTAGGGTGGATTGGCCGTGCTAAATTACCCCATAGTGTTCAGGGATGTGTAGGTTAGGGTGGATTGGCCGTGCTAAATTACCCATAGTGCTCAGGGTTGTGTACGTTAGGTGCATTAGTCGAGTTGCATTAGTTGGGTGCATAATGGGGAGTGAGTTTGGGTAGGATACTCTTCGGAGGGTCGGTGTGGACTTGTTGGGCCGAAGGGCCTGTTTCCACACTGTAGGGAATCCAAGATTCAATCAGCAAGGAAAGGGGAACTGTTCAGCCATAGCTAATCACCTGTTCCCCTTTCCTTGCCCAACTCCCCATGTCCCTGCTGATTCTCCCTCTTTGGTTAATAACTCAAAGCCCTTCCACCATCCTCTCGGGCAGTATATTCCAGACCCTAACTAGTTGCTCTGTCAAGACATTCCCCCCCCCCCCATCACTGTTGCTGCTTTTATGAATCCCCTCAGATTGGCGTCCCTCACCAAACCCCCTCAGGTGTCTCCTTCTCTAATCTGTCCGGAGACCCCCTCTTGATATTGAACACCCCACGATCAATTCTGCTCTCAGCGTCCTTCGAGGAACGCCGTCCTGGGCTTCTCCGATCTATCCTCACCGCTGAAGCTCTTATCCCTGAATCCTCCCTGTGACCTCTCTCATGGCCGGGCCAGCCTTCAGTGCCCATCCCAAGTTGCCCCTTGTGAAGGTGATTGTGAGCTGGTTCTCTTGAACCGCTGCAGACCCTGCGGAGGGGAGGGGTGGGGGAGGGGCCCTGGATTTTAACCCAAAACAACCTCTCGGTTGTATCTCAGGCTCAAGAACCTGCTTGTGTTGCTGTGTCGGGCTGACGGCCTCACATTGACCAACGCCTGCCCCTGAATGACATTGTCAGGATCCCGTTAGTCCATGAACACCGTTTGTAATTGAATGAGAATGGGATTTTGGTCCCCACTTGGGAAGCACTCAGCCGTACACTCCCTGTCCAGTCTGGAGGGAGTCGACTGCAACAACTTTGAGGATAGAGGAGCAAAGTTAGAACTTTACAGCACAGGAATGGGGCCTTACGTCCGTAACATTGGGCCGAACATGACACCAAATTAAACTAACCCCTTCTGCCTGCCCTTGGGCCCTATCCCTCCATCCCTTGAATGTTCATACACTAAAGGCTTGAAGTGAGATATTGAAGCAAAGGCCGGGTGAGGGTAAAACACCCCCCTCAGGAGCTATTTGGAAGAAGTGCAAATGTAGGCAGTGGGCATGTTGGACTGGATTACTGACACAATGCTCCTCACTGCCATTCAGAGGGGTAGCTTCCCTTCGGGCAGTGAAGATGTTGGGGTGGTGTCATGTTGCTGGGATTGGAGGGTTTGAGCCATAGGAAGAGGCTGGATAAGCTGGGGATGTTTTCCCTGGGGTGTCAGAGGCCGAGGGGGTGACCCCAGCCCTGGGGTGGCACGGTGGCTCAGTGGTTAGCACTGCTGCCTCATAGCGCCAGAGACCCAGGTTCGATTCCAGCCTCGGGCGACTGTCTGTGTGGAGTTTGCACATTCCCCCCGTGTCTGCGTGGGTTTCCTCCCACAGTCTAAAAGATGTGCAGGTCAGGGTGGATTGACCATAATAAATTGCCCATGGTGTCCAGGGATGTGTAGGTTAGGTGTATTAGTCAGGGGTAAATGTAGAGTAGTAGGGGTATGGGTGGGTTACTCTTTGGAGGGTTCATGTGGACTTAGAGTCATAGAGATGTACAGCACGGAAACAGACCCTTCGGTCCAACCTGTCCATGCCAGCCAGATATCCCAAACCAATCTAGTCCCACCTGCTAGCACCCGGCCCATATCCCTCCAAACCCTTCCTACTCATATACCCATCCAAATGCCTCTTAAATATTGCAATTGTACCAGCCTCCACCACATCCTCTGGACTTGTTGGGGTGAAGGGCCTGTTTCCGCACTGTAGGGATTCTATGATTCTATGACCATCCTGAGGTTTATAAAATTATGAGGGGCATGGATAGAGTAAACAGACAAAGTCTTTTCCCTGGGATCGGGGAGTCCAGAACTAGAGGGGCATAGGTTTAGGGTGAGAGGGGAAAGATATAAAAGGGACCTAAGGGGCAACTTTTTCACACAGAGGGTGGTGCGTGTATGGAATGAGCTGCCAGAGGATGTGGTGGAGGCTGGTACAATTACAACATTTAAAAGGCATTTGGATGGGTATATGAATAGGAAGGGTTTGGAGGGATATGGGCCGGTGCTGGCAGGTGGGACTAGATTGGGTTGGGATATCTGGTCGGCATGGATGGGTTGGACGAAAGGGTCTGTATCCGTGCTGCGTGACTCTCTGCAAGAGCACAAGCAAGCAGTCTGCCCTCCTGGTGCCCTCGGCCGGTATTTATCCGCAGCCCTCTGTCTGAAAATAGATTACCTGGACTTTGTCACAGTCCCAGTCAGTGAGATCTTGTTGTGCACCCATATGGCTGCTCCCCATACTCAATGAGCATGACACCCTGTTTAGTGACAGCTTGAGGAGCCCTGCCATGACAGTGCAGTTGGAGCTCCCTGGTGTGTGTGTGTGTGTGTGTGTATGTGTGCCTGTGAATGTGTGTGTGTGTGTATGTGTGCCTGTATGTGTGTGTGTGTATGTGTGCCTGTATGTGTGTATGTGTGCCTGTACGTGTGTGTGTGTGTGACTGTGTGTGTATGTGTGCCTGTGCGTTTGTGCGTGCCTGTACGTGTGTGTATGTGTGCCTGTACGTGTGTGTGCGTGCCTGTGTTTGTGTACGTGTGCCTGTACGTGTGTGTATGTGCCTGTATATGTGTGTGTATATTCGTGCCTGTGTGTGTGTATGTGTGTATGTATGCCTGTACATGTGTGTGTGTGTGTGTATGTGTGCCTGTACGTGTGTGTATGTGTGCCGGTACGCGCGCATGTGTGTGTATGTGTGCCGGTACGTGCGTGTATGTGTGCCTGTACGTGTGTGTGTGTATGTGTGCCTGTACTTGTGTGTGTGTATGTGTGCCTGTACGTGTGTGTGTGTGCGTGTGTGTGTGTGTACGTGTGCCTGTACGTGTGTGTGTGTGTTTTACTGACTTGTCCTGATGTTTCGTGGTCCCCTTGGCAGGCTGCTGAAGAAATCCTGACCCTCGCCTACGAGAACGGGGTCAACCTGTTTGATACCGCGGAGACCTACGCTTCTGGAAGGTAGGCCGTGCACAACGCCAAACGGGGACCTGAGCCTTACTGGGGGGGGTGGAGGTGTAGGGGGATGGGAAGAGGGGAATCAAAGATGGATGGGGGGGTAGCTTGGTGGGCCAAGGCACCAAGGTTTGGGAAATTGACCAATGTGCCCCCTCGCCCTGACTGTCTACCCACAACTCCCCACTATTACCCCACAAGCCCCCATCCCCTGCACTGTTCAGGTGCTCCTGGACCTATTAAGGGTCTATTGTGTCAAACTGAATTGCTCAAAATCAAAGTACGCGATTCAAGATGGTGGCTCGCCCTCTCACCTTCCTCAGGGGCAATTAGTTACAGGCAAGAATGTCTGGGCCCAGTCAGCGAGGCTGGTGTTACAGCCTTGGAAATCTGGGTTGTAAATCAGAACAGCCCACGGCGAGCTGTTCCTGTTCCTGGGAAAAGGAAGAGGAAGTGACATCACCACCAGAAATAACATCACCGCAGGAAATGACATCACCAACCCAAAGAAACCCAAACATATAAATAGAAAGCAGGAATTTTCAGCAGTGCTTTGCCTGAGGCCCACTGAAGATGTTACCTAGTAGGGTGACAAAACGTCTGGAAATGAACCTTCCAGCTCAGTGAGCAAACCTACACCCAGAACCTCATCCTGAGCTACAACTCTTCTCAAAACTCGTTGGTTATTTTAATAAATGGCTGTTTTAGGGGTGATATGGTGGTGAGGGTTCCTCACAGGAGATAAGGTAGGAAATAAAGACCACGGTTCCTCCAAAGTGGAGTATTGGCTTCTGGACAGGGAGAGGGCCCAGAAGGGAAACGTGCAAACTGGTGTTTGTGCTAAACCGTAGATTTACAATAAAATACCTCTCCAAAAACATTCTGCTGCTTAACCCACGATCTGATATCAGTTTGTTAAGCACGTCGAATAATGTGTTGTTGGGAAGCGGGCGTCGTTGGCGAAGTTGGTATAATTCTTTCTCTGCTCTTTCTCTCACTCTCTCTCTCTCTCTCTCTGTCTAGGGCCGAGATAACGCTGGGAAACATCATTAAGAAGAAAGGCTGGAGGTGAGAATGAGCAAGGTTACCCCTACCTGTGGTGGGAGAACTGGGGGTCTGATGATCCTTGAAATTTAATAAGTCTGAACGCTTGTCCCATTAAGCTCCCAACTCCCCCTCTGTCATTTCACAGAAATTTTCATTCTGTAGCACCCCCCCCCCCACCGACCCCGGCTACCCCCAACTCACTGTGCTCACTTTACTGACCAGTTGCAGGGGTCGGGGCTTATCTGAGAGCCGGCAGACGTCATAGATAGCAGATTGTTTTTCCGGGAGTTTCCGACCTCACCCTGACGCAGGAAGGAAGCAGGGAGGAGTTGCATTTATGGAGCACAGCAGAGGGGCTGAAAGCTCTCTGCAGTGACTTTCCGAAGTGCAGTCTGTTGTTGCCATCCCAGAACCAGCTCCAGAGAATGTGGAGGAATAGTCGATTGGCCGAAGGAGAAAGTCCCACCCCAGCCCTGGCACGACACGGAGAAGTCAGTCCCTAAGTCAAAATCTGAGATCACAAGCCAAGACGGGGGTGGGGGGATCGGAAGTGAAAGCAACAAGGGCAGGAGAAACTCAGCAGCACTCAGCGGAGAGAGAAACAGGATTGGCAATTCCATTCTGGTACGACACCCCTCAGAACTGGGCAGCACAGTGGCTCAATGGTTAGCACCGCAGCCTCACAGCACCAGGGACCAAGGTTCGATTCCACCCTCGGGCGAATGTCTATGTGGGGATTGCGCATTCTAGCCGTGTCTGCGCAGGTTTCCTCCCAAAGCCCAAAGATGTGTAGGTTAGGGTGGATTGGCCATGCTAAATTACCCATAGTGTTCAGGGGATGTGCAGGTTAGGGTGGATTGGCCGTGCTAAATTGCCCCATAGTGTTCAGGGATGTGTAGGTTAGGGTGGATTGGCTGTGCTAAATTACCCCATAGTGTTCAGGGATGTGCAGGTTAGGGTGGATTGGCTGTGCTAAATTACCCCATAATGTTCAGGGATGTGTAGGTTATGGTGGATTGGCCGTGCTAAATTACCCCATAGTGTTCAGGGACGTGTAGGTTAGGGTGGATTGGCCGTGCTAAATTGTCCCATAGTGTTCAGGGATGTGTAGGTTAGGGTGGATTGGCCATGCTAAATTACCCCATAGTGTTCAGGGATGTGTAGTTTATGGTGGATTGGCCATGCTAAATTACCCCGTAGTGTTCTGGGTTGTGTAGGTTAGGGTGGATTGGCCATGCTAAATTACCCCATAGTGTTCAGGGATGTGTAGTTTAGGGTGGATTGGCCGTGCTAAATTACCCCGTAGTGTTCAGGGATGTGTAGGTTAGGGTGATTGGCCATGCTAAATTACCCCATAGTGCTCAGGGATGTGAAGTTTAGGGTGGATTGGCCATGCTAAATTGTCCCATAGTGTTCAGGGATGTGTAGGTTAGGGTGGATTGGCCATGCTAACTTACCCCATAGTATTCAGGGATATGTAGTTTAGGGTGGATTGGCCATGCTAAATTACCCCGTAGTGTTCAGGGATGTGTAGGTTAGGGTGGATTGGCCATGCTAAATTACCCCATAGTGTTCAGGGATGTGTGGGTTAGGGTGGATTGGCCATGCTAAATTACCCCATAGTGCTCAGGGTTGTGTAGGTTAGGGTGGATTGGTCTTGCTAAATTAACCCATAGTGTTCAGGGATGTGCAGGTTAGTGTGGATTGGCCATGCTAAATTACCCCTAGTGTTCAGGGATGTGTGGGTTAGGGTGGATTGGCCATGCTAAATTACCCCATAGTGCTCAGGGATGTGTAGGTTAGGGTGGATTGGCCATCCTAAATTGCCCCATAGTGTTCAGGGATGTGTAGGTTAGGGTGGATTGGCTGTGCTAAATTACCCCATAGTGTTCAGGGATATGTAGGTTAGGGTGGATTGGCCATGCTAAATTACACCATAGTGTTCAGGGATGTGTAGGTTAGGGTGGATTGGCTGTGCTAAATTACCCCATAGTGTTCAGGGATGTGTAGGTTAGGGTGGATTGGCCATGCTAAATTGTCCCATAGTGTTCAGGGATGTGTAGGTTAGGGTGGATTGGCCATGCTAAATTACCCCATAGTGTTCAGGGATGTGTAGTTTAGGGTGGATTGGCCATGCTAAATTACCCCGTAGTGTTCTGGGATGTGTAGGTTAGGGTGGATTGGCCATGCTAAATTACCCCATAGTGTTCAGGGATGTGTAGGTTAGGGTGGATTGGCCGTGCTAAATTGCCCCATAGTGTTCAGGGATGTGTAGGTTAGGGTGGATTGGCCGTGCTAAATTACCCCATAGTGTTCAGGGATGTGCAGGTTAGCGTGGATTGGCCATGCTAAATTACACCATAGTGTTCAGGGATGTGTAGGTTAGGGTGGATTGGCCGTGCTAAATTGCCCCATAGTGTTCAGGGATGTGTAGGTTAGGGTGGATTGGCCGTGCTAAATTACCCCATAGTGTTCAGGGATGTGCAGGTTAGCGTGGATTGGCCGTGCTAAATTACCCCACAGTGCTGAGGGATGTGCAGGTTAGGGTGGATTGGCCATGCTAAATTACCCCATAGTGTTCAGGGATGTGTAGGTTAGTGTGGATTGGCCATGCTAAATTACCCCATAGTGTTCAGGGATGTGCAGGTTAGTGTGGATTGGCCATGCTAAATTACCCCTAGTGTTCAGGGATGTGTAGGTTAGGGTGGATTGGTCTTGCTAAATTAACCCATAGTGTTCAGGGATGTGCAGGTTAGTGTGGATTGGCCATGCTAAATTACCCCTAGTGTTCAGGGATGTGTGGGTTAGGGTGATTGGCCATGCTAAATTACCCCATAGTGCTCAGGGATGTGAAGTTTAGGGTGGATTGGCCATGCTAAATTGTCCCATAGTGTTCAGGGATGTGTAGGTTAGGGTGGATTGTCCATGCTAACTTACCCCATAGTGTTCAGGGATATGTAGTTTAGGGTGGATTGGCCATGCTAAATTACCCCGTAGTGTTCAGGGATGTGTAGGTTAGGGTGGATTGGCCATGCTAAATTACCCCATAGTGTTCAGGGATGTGTGGGTTAGGGTGGATTGGCCATGCTAAATTACCCCATAGTGCTCAGGGTTGTGTAGGTTAGGGTGGATTGGCCATGCTAAATTGTCCCATAGTGTTCAGGGATGTGTAGGTTAGGGTGGATTGGCCATCCTAAATTGCCCCATAGTGTTCAGGGATGTGTAGGTTAGGGTGGATTGGCTGTGCTAAATTACCCCATAGTGTTCAGGGATGTGTAGGTCTGTGTGTATTGGCCATGCGAAATTACACCATAGTGTTCAGGGATGTGTAGGTTAGGGTGGATTGGCTGTCCTAAATTACCCCATAGTGTTCAGGGATGTGTAGGTTAGGGTGGATTGGCCATGCTAAATTGTCCCATAGTGTTCAGGGATGTGTAGGTTAGGGTGGATTGGCCATGCTAAATTACCCCATAGTGTTCAGGGATGTGTAGTTTAGGGTGGATTGGCCATGCTAAATTACCCCGTAGTGTTCTGGGATGTGTAGGTTAGGGTGGATTGGCCATGCTAAATTACCCCATAGTGTTCAGGGATGTGTAGGTTAGGGTGGATTGGCCGTGCTAAATTACACCATAGTGTTCAGGGATGTGTAGGTTAGGGTGGATTGGCCGTGCTAAATTGCCCCATAGTGTTCAGGGATGTGTAGGTTAGGGTGGATTGGCCGTGCTAAATTACCCCATAGTGTTCAGGGATGTGCAGGTTAGCGTGGATTGGCCGTGCTAAATTACACCATAGTGTTCAGGGATGTGTAGGTTAGGGTGGATTGGCCGTGCTAAATTGCCCCATAGTGTTCAGGGATGTGTAGGTTAGGGTGGATTGGCCGTGCTAAATTACCCCATAGTGTTCAGGGATGTGCAGGTTAGCGTGGATTGGCCGTGCTAAATTACCCCACAGTGCTGAGGGATGTGCAGGTTAGGGTGGATTGGCCATGCTAAATTACCCCATAGTGTTCAGGGATGTGTAGGTTAGGGTGGATTGGCCATGCTAAATTACCCCATAATGTTCAGGGATGTGTAGGTTAGGGTGGATTGGCCGTGCTAAATTACCCCATAGTGTTCAGGGATGTGTAGGTTAGGGTGGATTGGCCATGCTAAATTACCCCATAGTGTTCAGGCATGTGTAGTTTACGGTGGATTGGCCATGCTAAATTACCCCATAGTGTTCAGGGATGTGTCGGTTAGTGTCGATTGGCCATGCTAAATTGTACCAGTTTGTTCAGGGATGTGCAGGTTATGGTGGATTGGCTGTGCTAAATTACCCCATCGTGTTCAGGGATGTGTAGGTCAGGGTGGATTGGCCATGCTAAATTACCCCATAGTGTTCAGGGATGTGTAGGTTAGGGTGGATTGGCTGTGCTAAATTACCCCATAGTGTTCAGGGATGTGTAGGTTAGGGTGGATTGGCCATGCTAAATTGCCCCATAGTGTTCAGGGATGTGTAGGTTAGGGTGGATTGGCCATGCTAAATTGCCCCATAGTGTTCAGGGATGTATAGGTTAGGGTGGATTGGCCATGCTAAATTACCCCATAGTATTCAGGGATGTGTTGGTTAGGGTGGATTGGTCTTGCTAAATTACCCCATAGTGTTCGGGGATGTGTAGGTTAGGGTGGATTGGCCATGCTAGATTTCCCCATAGTGTTCAGGGATGTGTAGGTTAGGGAGGATTGGCCATGCTAAATTACCCCATAGTGTTCAGGGATGTGTGGGTTAGGGTGGATTGGCCATGCTAAATTACCCCATAGTGTTCAGGGATGTGTAGTTTAGGGTGGATTGGCCATGCTAAATTACCCCATAGTGTTCAGGGATGTGTGGGTTAGGGTGGATTGGCCATGCTAAATTACCCCATAGTGTTCAGGGATGTGGAGGTTAGGGTGGATTGGCCATGCTAAATTGTTCCATAGTGTTCAGGGATGTGTAGGTTAGGGTGGATTGGCCGTGCTAAATTGCCCCATAGTGTTCAGGGGTGTGCAGGTTAGGGTGGATTGGCCGTGCTAAATTGCCCCATAGTGTTCAGGGATGTGTAGGTTAGGGTGGATTGGCTATGCTAAATTACCACACAGTGTTCAGGGATGTGTAGTTTAGGGTGGATTGGCCATGCTAAATTACCCATAGTGCTCAGGGTTGTGTAGGTCAGGGTGGATTGGCCATGCTAAATTACCCCATAGTGTTCAGGGATGTGTAGATTAGGGTGGATTGGCCGTGCTAAATTACCCCATAGTGTTCAGGGATGTGTAGGTGAGGGTGGATTGGCCATGCTAAATTACCCCATAGTGTTCAGGGATGTGCAGGTTAGGGTGGATTGGCCATGCTAAGTTTCCCCATAGTGCTCAGGGATGTGTAGGTTAGGGTGGATTGGCCATGCTAAATAACCCCATAGTGTTCAGTGTTGTGTAGGTTAGGGTGGATTGGCCATGCGAAATTACCCCATAGTGTTCAGGGATGTGTAGGTTAGGGTGGATTGGCCTTGCTAAATTGTCCCATAGTGTTCAGGGATGTGTAGGTTAGGGTGGATTGGCCATGCTAAATTACCCCATAGTGCTCAGGGTTGTGTAGGTTAGGGTGGATTGGCCATGCGAAATTACCCCATAGTGTTCAGGGATGTGCAGGTTAGGGTGGATTGGCCTTGCTAAATTGTCCCATAGTGCTCAGGGATGTGTAGGTTAGGGTGGATTGGCCATGGAAAATTACCCCATAGTGTTCAGGGATGTGTAGGTATGGGTGGATTGGCCATGCTAAATTACCACATAGTGTTCAGGGATGTGTAGGTTAGGGTGGATTAGCCGTGCTAAATTGCCCCATAGTGTTCAGGGATGTGTAGGTTAGGGTGGATTGGCCATGCTAAATTACCCCATAGTGTTCAGGGATGTGTAGGTTAGGGTGGATTGGCCATGCTAAATTACCCCATAGTGCTCAGGGTTGTGTAGGTTAGGGTGGATTGGCCGTGCTAAATTACCCATAGTGTTCAGGGATGTGTAGTTTAGGGTGGATTGGCCTTGCTAAATTACCCCATAGTATTCAGGGATGTGTAGGTTAGGGTGAATTGGCCTTGCTAAATTGTCCCATAGTGTTCAGGGATGTGTAGGTTAGGGTGGATTGGCCATGCTAAATTACCCCATAGTGTTCAGGGATGTGTAGGTTAGGGTGGATTGGCCATGCGAAATTGCCACATAGTGTTCAGGGATGTGTAGTTTAGGGTGGATTGGCTATGCTAAATTACCCATAGTGTTCAGGGATGTGTAGGTTAGGGTGGATTGGCCTTGCTAAATTGTCCCATAGTGTTCAGGGATGTGTAGGTTAGGGTGGATTTGCCATGCTAAGTTACCCCATAGTGCTCAGGAATGTGTAGGTTAGGGTGGATTGGCCATGCGAAATTACCCCATAGTGTTCAGGGATGTGTAGGTTAGGGTGGATTGGCCATGCTAAATTACCCCATAGTGCTCAGGGTTGTGTAGGTTAGGGTGGATTGGCGATGCTAAATTACCCCATAGTGTTCAGGGATGTGTAGGTTAGGGTGGATTGGCTGTGCTAAATTACCCCATAGTGTTCAGGGATGTGTAGGTTAGGGTGGATTGGCTGTGCTAAATTACCGCATAATGTTCAGGGATGTGGAGGTTAGGGTGGATTGGCCATGCTAAATTGTCCCATAGTGTTCAGGGATGTGGAGGTTAAGGTGGATTGGCCATGCTAAATTACCCCATAGTGTTCAGGGATGTGTAGGTTAGGGTGGATTGGCCATGCTAAATTACCCCATAGTGCTCAGGGTTGTGTAGGTTAGGGTGGATTGGCCGTGCTAAATTACCCATAGTGTTCAGGGATGTGTAGTTTAGGGTGGATTGGCCTTGCTAAATTACCCCATAGTATTCAGGGATGTGTAGGTTAGGGTGAATTGGCCTTGCTAAATTGTCCCATAGTGTTCAGGGATGTGTAGGTTAGGGTGGATTGGCCATGCTAAATTACCCCATAGTGTTCAGGGATGTGTAGGTTAGGGTGGATTGGCCATGCGAAATTGCCACATAGTGTTCAGGGATGTGTAGTTTAGGGTGGATTGGCTATGCTAAATTACCCCATAGTGTTCAGGGATGTGTAGGTTAGGGTGGATTGGCCATGCTAAATTACCCATAGTGTTCAGGGATGTGTAGGTTAGGGTGGATTGGCCTTGCTAAATTGTCCCATAGTGTTCAGGGATGTGTAGGTTAGGGTGGATTTGCCATGCTAAGTTACCCCATAGTGCTCAGGAATGTGTAGGTTAGGGTGGATTGGCCATGCGAAATTACCCCATAGTGTTCAGGGATGTGTAGGTTAGGGTGGATTGGCCATGCTAAATTACCCCATAGTGCTCAGGGTTGTGTAGGTTAGGGTGGATTGGCTGTGCTAAATTACCCCATAGTGTTCAGGGATGTGTAGGTTAGGGTGGATTGGCTGTGCTAAATTACCGCATAATGTTCAGGGATGTGGAGGTTAGGGTGGATTGGCCATGCTAAATTGTCCCATAGTGTTCAGGGATGTGGAGGTTAGGGTGGATTGGCCATGCTAAATTACCCCATAGTGATCAGTGATGTGCAGGTTAGGGTGGATTGGCCATGCTAAATTACCCCATCGTGTTCAGGGATGTGTGCGTTAGGGTGGATTGGCCATGCTAAATTACCCCATCGTGCTCAGGGTTGTGTAGGTTAGGGTGGAGTGGCCATCCTAAATTACCCCATAGTGTTCAGGGATGTGTAGGTTCGGGTGGATTGGCAATGCTAAATTGCCTCATAGTGTTCAGGGATGTGTAGGTTAGGGTGGATTGGCCATGCTAAATTACCCCATAGTGTTCAGGGATGTGTAGGCATGGGTGGATTGGCCTTGCTAAATTGTCCCATAGTGTTCAGGGATGTGTAGGTTAGGGTGGATTGGCCTTGCAAAATTACCCCATAGTGTTCAGGGATGTATCGGTTAGGGTGGAGTGGCCATGCTAAATTACCCCATTGTGTTCAGGGATGTGTAGGTTAGGGTGGATTGGCTATGCTAAATTACCCCATAGTGCTGAGGGATGTGCAGGTTAGGGTGGATTGGCCATGCTAAATTATCCCTTAGCATTCAGGGATGTGTAGGTTAGGGTGGATTGGCTATGCTAAATTACCCCATAGTGTTCAGGGATGTGCAGGTTAGGGTGGATTGGCCATCCTAAATTGCCCCATAGTGTTCAGGGATGTGTAGGTTAGTGTGGATTGGCCATGCTAAATTACCCCATAGTGTTCAGGGATGTATAGTTTAGGGTGGATTGGCCATGCTAAATTATCCCTTAGCATTCAGTGATGTGTTGGTTTGGGTGGATTGGTCTTGCTAAATTACCCCATAGTGTTCAGGGATGTGCAGGTTAGGGTGGATTGGCCATCCTAAATTGCCCCATAGTGTTCAGGGATGTGTAGGTTAGGGTGGATTGGCTGTGGTATATTACCCCATAGTGTTCAGGGATGTGTAGGTTAGGGAGGATTGGCCATGCTAAATTACCCCATAGTGTTCAGGGATGTGTAGGTTAGGGTGGATTGGCTGTGCTAAATTACCCCATAGTGTTCAGGGATGTGTAGGTTAGGGTGGATTGGCCGTGCTAAATTACCCCATAGTGCTGAGGGATGTGCAGGTTAGGGTGGATTGGCCATAGGAAATTGCCCATCGTGTTCAGGGATGTGTAGGTTAGGGTGGATTGGCTGTGGTATATTACCCCATAGTGTTCAGGGATGTGTAGGTTAGGGAGGATTGGCCATGCTAAATTACCCCACAGCGTGCAGGGATGTGTAGGTTTGGGTGGATTGGCCATGCTAAATTGCCCCATAGTGTTCAGGGATGTGTAGGTTAGGGTGGGTTGGCCATAGGAAATTGCCCATCGTGTTCAGGGATGTGTAGGTTAGGGTGGATTGGCCGTGCTAAATTGTTCCAGTTTGTTCAGGGATGTGCAGGTTATGGTGGATTGGCTGTGCTAAATTACCCCATAATGTTCAGGGACGTGTAGGTTAGGGTGTATTGGCCAAGCTAAATTGTCCCATAGTGTTCAGGGATGTGTAGGTTAGGGTGGATTGGCCATGCTAAATTACCCCATAGTGTTCAGGGATGTGTAGTTTAGGGTGGATTGGCCATGCTAAATTACCCCGTAGTGTTCTGGGATGTGTAGGTTAGGGTGGATTGGCCATGCTAAATTACCCCATAGTGTTCAGGGATGTGTAGTTTAGGGTGGATTGGCCGTGCTAAATTACCCCGTAGTGTTCAGGGATGTGTAGGTTAGGGTGATTGGCCATGCTAAATTACCCCATAGTGTTCAGGGATGTGAAGTTTAGGGTGGGTTGGCCATGCTAAATTGTCCCATAGTGTTCAGGGATGTGTAGGTTTGGGTGGATTGGTCTTGCTAAATTACCCCATAGTGTTCAGGGATGTGCAGGTTAGGGTGGATTGGCCATGCTAAATTACCCCATCGTGTTCAGGGATGTGTAGGTTAGGGTGGATTGGCCATGCTAAATTACCCATAGTGTTCAGGGATGTGCAGGTTAGTGTGGATTGGCCATGCTAAATTACCCATAGTGTTCAGGGATGTGCAGGTTAGTGTGGATTGGCCATGCTAAATTACCCATAGTGTTCAGGGATGTGCAGGTTAGGGGGGATTGGCCGTTCTAAATTGCCCCATAGTGTTCAGGGTTGTGCAGGTTAGGGTGGATTGGCCATGCTAAATTGCCCCATAGTGTTCAGGGATGTGGAGGTTAGGGTGGATTGGCCATGCTAAATTACCCCATAGTGCTCAGGGATGTGCAGGTTAGGGGGGATTGGCCGTGCTAAATTGCCCCATAGTGTTCAGGGTTGTGCAGGTTAGGGTGGATTGGCCATGCTAAATTGCCCCATAGTGTTCAGGGATGTGGAGGTTAGGGTGGATTGGCCATGCTAAATTACCACATAGTGCTCAGGGTTGTGTAGGTTAGGGTGGATTGGCCATGCTAAATTACCCCATCGTGTTCAGTGATGTGTAGGTTAGGGAGGATTGGCCATGCTAAATTACCCCATAGTGTTCAGGGATGTGTAGGTTAGGGTGGATTGGCCATGCTAAATTACCCCATAGTGTTCAGGGATGTGTAGGTTAGGGTGGATTGGCCATGCTACATTACCTCATAGTGTTCAGGGATGTGTAGGTTAGGGTGGATTGGCTGTGCTAAATTACCCCATAATGTTCAGGGATGTGCAGGTTCAGGTGGATTGGCCATGCTAAATTGTCCCATAGTGTTCAGGGATGTGAAGTTTAGGGTGGGTTGGCCATGCTAAATTGTCCCATTGTGTTCAGGGATGTGCAGGTTAGGGTGGATTGGCCATGCTAAATTACCCCACAGCGTGCAGGGATGTGTAGGTTTGGGTGGATTGGCCATGCTAAATTGTCCCATAGTGTTCAGGGATGTGTAGGTTAGGGTGGGTTGGCCATAGGAAATTGCCCATCGTGTTCAGGGATGTGTAGGTTAGTGTGGATTGGCCGTGCTAAATTGTTCCAGTTTGTTCAGGGGTGTGCAGGTTGTGGTGGATTGGCTGTTCTAAATAACCCCATAGTGTTTGGGATGTGCAGGTTAGGGTGGATTGGCTGTGCTAAATTACCCCATCGTGTTCAGGGATGTGTAGGTTAGGGTGGATTGGCCATGCTAAATTGCCCATAGTGTTCAGGGATGTGTAGGTTAGGGTGGATTGGCCATGCTAAATTGCCCCATAGTGTTCAGGGATGTGTAGGTTAGTGTGGAATGGCTGTGCTAAATTACCCCATAGTGTTCAGGGATGTGTAGGTTAGGGTGGATTGGCCATGCTAAATTACTCCATAGTGTTCAGGGATGTGTAGGTTAGTGTGGATTGGCTGTGCTAAATTACCCCATAGTGTTCAGGGATGTGTAGGTTTGGGTGGGTTGGCCATAGGAAATTGCCCATCGTGTTCAGGGATGTGTAGGTTAGTGTGGATTGGCCGTGCTAAATTGTTCCAGTTTGTTCAGGGATGTGCAGATTATGGTGGATTGGCTGTGCTAAATTACCCCATAGTGTTTGGGATGTGCAGGTTAGGGTGGATTGGCTGTGCTAAATTACCCCATCGTGTTCAGGGATGTGTAGGTTAGGGTGGATTGGCCATGCTAAATTACCCCATAGTGTTCAGGGATGTGTAGGTTAGGGTGGATTGGCTGTGCTAAATTGCCCCATAGTGTTCAGGGATGTGTTGGTTAGGGTGGATTGGTCTTGCTAAATTACCCCATAGTGTTCAGGGATGTGCAGGTTAGGGTGGATTGGCCATGCTAAATTACCCCATAGTGTTCAGGGATGTGTAGGTTAGGGTGGATTGGCCATGCTAAATTACCCCATAGTGTTCAGGGATGTGTAGTTTTGGGTGGATTGGCCATGCTAAATTACCCCATAGTGTTCAGGGATGTGTAGGTTCGGGTGGATTGGCCATGCTAAATTACCCCATAGTGTTCAGGGATTTGTGCGTTAGGGTGAGTTGGCAATAGGAATTTGCCCATAATGTTCAGGGATGTGTAGGTTACCGTGGATTGGCCGTGCTAAATTGTACCATTTTGTTTAGGGATGTGCAGGTTATGGTGGATTGTCTGTGCTAAATTGCCCCATAGTGTTTGGGATGTGCAGGTTAGCGTGGATTGGCCGTGCAAAATTACCCCATAGTGTTCAGGGATGTGTAGGTTTGGGTGAATTGTCCATGCTAAATTACCCCATAATGTTCAGGGATATGTGTGTTAGGGTGGATTGGCCGTGCTAAATTACCCCATAGTGGTCAGGGATGTGTAGGTTAGGGTGGATTGGCTGTGGGAAATTGTTCCATAGTGGTCAGGGATGTGCAGGTTAGGGTGGATTAGCCATGCTAAATTGCCCCATAGTGTTCAGGGTTGTGTAGCTTAGGGTTTAATTGGCCGTGCGAAATTGTTCCATACTGTTCAGGGATGTGTAGGTTAGGGTGGATTGGCCATTCTAAATTGCCCCATAGTGTTCAGGGATGTGTAGGTCTGTGTGGATTGGCCATGATAAATTACCCCTTAGTGTTCAGGGATGTGTAGGTTAGGGTGGACTGGCCATGCTAAATTACCCCATAGTCTTCGGGGATGTGTAGGTTAGGATGAATTGGCCATGCTAGATTACCACATAGTTTTCAGGGATGTGTGGGTTAGGGTGGATTGGCCGTGCTAAATTGCCCCATAGTGTTCAGCGATGTGTAGGTTAGGGTGGATTGGCCATGCTAAATTACCCCATAGTGTTCAGGGATGTGTAGGTTAGGGTGGATTGGCCATGCTAAATTACCCCATAGTGTTCAGGGATGTGTAGGTTAGGGTGGATTGGCCATGCTAAATTGCCCCATAGTGTTCAGGGATGTGTAGGTTAGGGTGGATTGGCCATGCTAAATTACCCCATAGTGTTCAGGGATGTGCAGGTTAGGGTGGATTGGCCCTGCTAAATTACCCCATAGTGTTCAGGGATGTGCAGGTTAGGGTGGATTGGCCGTGCTAAATTACCCCATAGTGTTCAGGGATGTGTAGGTTAGGTGCACTCGTCTGTGGTAAATATAGAGTAATGGATGTTGATGGGAGACTCTTTGGCGGGTCGGTGTGGACTTGTTGGGCTGAAGGGCCTGTTCCCACACCGTCGGGATCCTTTAAAAAAATCAGAACCTGAAGGTTTTCTCCTGATTTCTGCAAAAATATCCATATTGTGTGCAATTCTGGAATCCACATGATGGGAGGGATTGGATCGACTGGAGAGGGTGTGGAGGAGATTTACCAGGTAGCTGCCTGGGCTGGAGAGTCTCAGTTATGAAGAGACATTAAACAGTCCCTGGAGTTGCTTTCCCTCGAGCAGAGGAGATTGAGAGCGGAGATGTCTGAAAATTATGGGGAGGACGCATGGATAGGATGGACAGGAAGAAACGGTTCCCCTTGGGAAAGGGGTCAATGACCTGGGGAGGGGGGTGCATGGATTCAAGATAAGAGGCAGGAAGTCTTGAGGAGAAACCTTTTCACCCAGAGGGGGTTAGGGGGATGAGAATGTGAAGCTCAATGCCTGAGAGGGTAGGAGGGGCAGAAACCCTCAGAACCATAAAGATGTGTCGAGATGTGCACTTGCAATGCCGAGTCATAGAGTCACAGAGATGTACAGCACGGAAACTGACCCTTCGGTCCAACCTGTCCAGGCCGACCAGATATCCCAACCCAATCTAGTCCCACCTGCCAGCACCTGGCCCATATCCCTCCAAACCCTTCCTATTCATATACCCATCCAAATGCCTCTTAAATGTTGCAATTGTACCAGCCTCCAGCACATCCTCTGGCAGCTCATTCCATACACACACCACCCTCTGCCTTAGGTCTCTTTTAAATCTTTCCCCTCTCACCCTAAACCTATGCCCTCTAGTTCTGGACTCCCCCACCCCAGGGAAAAGACTTTGCCGATTTACCCTATCCATGCCCCTCATGATTTTGTAAACCTGTATAAGGTCACCCCCTCAGCCTCCGACGCTCCAGGGAAAACAGCCCCAGCCTGTTCAGCCTCTCCCTGTTGCTCAAATCCTCCAACTCTGGCAACATCCTTGTAAATCTTTTCTGAACCCTTTCAAGTTTCACAATATCTTTCCGATAGGAAGGAGACCAGAATTGCACGCAATATTCCAACAGTGGCCTAACCAATGTCCTGTACAGCCACAACATGACCTCCCAACTCCTGTACTCAATACTCTGACCAATAAAGGAAAGCATACCAAACGCCTTCTTCACTATCCTATCTTCCTGCGACTCCACTTTCAAGGAGCTATGAACCTGCACTCCAAGGTCTCTTTGTTCAGCAACACTCCCTAGGACCTTACCATTAAGTGTATAAGGCCTGCTAAGATTTGCTTTCCCAAAATGCAGCACCTCGCACCTATCCAAGTTAAACTCCATCTGCCACTTCTCAGCCCATTGGCCATACAAGACCATAAGGGCATATCGGAACAGAAGTAGGCCATTCAGCCCATCGGGTCTGCTGCACCATTCAATCATGGTTAATACGTTTCTCAACCCTATTCTCCCCATGAACCTTGATTCCTCTCCTATTGGACGAAGTGCTGGAAAGTGGGAGTCGCGTTGACACTGGCTCAATGAGCCGAAGGGCCTCTTTCTGTGCTGTGCGACAGGAACTCTGTTTTTCTCTCTCCCCACAGAGGCAGCCAGGGCAGTTTCTTGCAGAGTCATAGAGATGGACAGCACAGAAACAGACCCTTCGGTCCAACCCGTCCATGCCGACCAGACGTCCCAACCCGATCTAGCCCCAGCTGCTGTTTGACTCTGGGGATGTTCCACATCACTTTGCTTTACTTTGAGTGAAAACCTTGAACCCACATTCCCCCCCTGAAAACCAAACCCATTCACGCCAAGATTTCGTTGAAGGGAGGGTCTTCCACGTCTAAGTCCAGGCCTGCCATTGGCAAAATCCTCGGGACTCAGCCAATCTCTGGCCCGGCTGAGATTCCCCACCCCCCCTTCATCAGCCCTGAGACAGGTTGGAGATTGGAAGCTGTTTGGGGGAAAGGAGGGGGGAGATGGAGAGACAATAGGGGAAGGGTGGGAAAGACAGGAGGGATTAAATGACCATGTGAAGAGGGAACAATAAGAGGGAAAACATCTCAAATGGCGGATTAAACATTTGGCTTCCCTTCACAGACGGTCCACTTTTATAATCAGCACGAAACTCTTCTGGGGAGGACAGTGAGTATTCTTTCATTTAATTTTATTCCTTTTGTGGGGTGTGTGTTTTCTGGGCCCAGTGTTTGTTACCCCGTTGCTAGTTGCCCCTGGAGCAGATGGTGGTGAGCTACTTTCTTGAAGGGTCACACTCAATTCTCAGATTTCTGTATGTTCAACGCACCCCACTTCCACAAGCCTTTCCCTCTCCTCAAGACTCTGCAATGGTGCCTTGCTTAGGTCCCTGAGTATTCACCACTCCCCCCCCCCCCCCCACCCCACCTCAAATCCCAGTGGAAACGCCGAGGTGTAGGGGAGGGTAAAGGCTGACTCCATGTTCAAACGTAGGTCAGTCCATTAGTCCTGGGGTCGTAGTGACTTAAGAGGTCTTAGCTTTTTATTTTCAACTGTGGACTGGTGATGGGTAAATGGTCATCGCTTTAAAATATACAAGGAGGTTCTGGATGTAGGTTTGCTCGGTGAGCTGGAAGGCTCGTTTTCAGATGTTTCATCACCATACTAGGTAACATCTTCAGTGAGCCTCCGAACAAACCTTCCAGCTCAGTGAGCAAACCTACATCCAGTCCTTCATCTCGAGGCCCACTGAAGGTGTTACCTAGTACGGTGACCCTGAAACGTCTGGAAATGAACCTTCCAGCTCACCAAGCAAACCTACATCCAGAACCTCAACCTGAGCTGCAAATCTTCTCAGACCTCACTAACACAAGGAGTTGTTTTCACTGTGGGAAAAACACATGAAATCTCCTCTCTTCCCCGGCACATTCATTCAATCTCAAAGTCCAGAATTCAGGCCTTGACCAAGCAATGTTGCGGAGAAAGGGGACAGAGAGGGATATTGGAAAAGAGTAAAATGATCTACTGGAAATCAGAAACAAAAGCAGAAACGCAGCGGGTCTGGCAGCGCCTGTGGACAGAAATCAGAGTTAACGTTTCGGGTTCAGTGACTCTTCCTCAGGACAGATGTGTCTGTGTGTGCTGTCTCTGTGTTGCGTGTATGTGTCTGTGTGTGTTATCTTTGTGTTACATGTGTGTGTTTGTGTGTTATCTGTGTTTCACGTGTGTGTGTCTGTGTGTTATCTGTGTTACGTGTGTGTGTCTGTGTGTTGTCTCTGTGTTTCATGTGTGTGTCTCTCTGTGTTATCTGTGTTACATGTGTGTATCTGTGTGTGCTGTCTTTGTGTTACATATATGTGTGTCTGTGTGTTGTCTCTGTGTTACATATATGTATGTATGTGTGTGTTGTCTCTGTATTACATGTGTTTGTGTGTTATCTCTGTGTTACGTGTTTGTGTCTGTGTGTGTTATCTCTGTGTTATGTGTGTGTGTGTCTGTGTGTGTTATCTCTGTGTTATGTGTGTGTGTGTCTGTGTGTGTTATCTCTGTGTTATGTGTGTGTGTGTCTGTGTGTTGTCTGTGTGTTACGTGTGTGTGTCTGTGTGTTGTCTCTGTGTTACGTGTGTGTGTCTGTGTGTGTTGTCTGTGTTACGTGTGTGTGTCTGTGTGTGTTGTCTCTGTGTTACATGTGTGTGTTTGTGTGTTATCTCTGTGTTACGTGTATGTGTCTGTGTGCGTTATCTCTGTGTTACATGTGTATGTATGTGTGTTGTTTCTGTGTTTCATGTGTGTGTATTTGTGTGTTATCTCTGTGTTACATGTGTGTTACACACAGACACATACATGTAATACAGAGATAACACAGACACACACACATGTAACACAGAGATAACACACAGAGACACACACGTAACACAGAGACAATACACACAGACACACACACGTAACACAGAGACAACACACACAGACACACACACTTAACACAGAGATAACACACAGGCACACACATGTAACACAGAGACAACTCACACAGACATACACACATGTAACACAGATAACACACACAGACACAAACATGTAACACAGAGATAACACACCCAGACACATACATAACACAGAGATAACGCACACAGACACACACGTAACACACACGCGTAACACAGAACAACACACACATACATACATATATGTAACACAGAGATAACACACAGACACATATATGTAACACAAAGACTGTCTGTGTGCTGTCTTTGTGTTACATATATGTGTCTGTGTGTTATCTCTG